>NW_027493976.1:0-198974 GCF_021521415.1 Bidens hawaiensis | reverse complement strand
GGGTAATAGTAATAGTTCTTTTAATAGATATTATGTGACGTCCTCTTATGGATAATTATACAGGGTTAAGATATGTATGTATGTAAGGTATGTGTATGTATTGTATGTCGCCTGATTAACTAGAACTCACTCAGCGTAGCTGACTTTTAGTATGCACACGGGTACATATGTTTATCGAGAAGGCATGAGGATGACACATGGCATGGGTTTGAACGGCTGGCATCTGAAGATAGGAGAAAAGATGTTTTAAATATAATGTTTTGTGTTATGGTATCAAAGAAAAGATTAAATGTTTTGTAATAAACGGTTAAAGTTTTATATTCCGCGAAAGTTTTAATAAACTCTGATTTGTAGAACTGTGTTTATGAGTAAATCTGACGCTAAAGTAGGGCTACCGGGTACGGGGCCTTACATGTCACACCCCGACTAAAGGCGCGGAACATGTCGGGGTGCAACGGATTGCCCATGAACACAAGACACTATTAAAGTGACAATATTTAAACAACTTTCATTTCATTACATCAACCAAATAACACAAACTTGTTCATACAAATAACCGAATAAATAGTCAAAACAAATAACCTAAACAGTCAGAAGATAATAGTTCTTCAAGGTTCCAAATCAACCAAGTAATAAACATGTAACATTGCATAAAATAAACTTTGTCAACACGAATGTTGGTGAGCAATTTTCATAGTTTTGAACAATAAGTATATAATAGATGAAATCCACAACTTGTATATGGAACAATAAATAATAGCAACAATTTATATATACAAATAGTAAATAGTTTGAGACGCTTTTCTATATGGTAACAACCAAATATACTCGGATAATAGTTGCCCTATGCTACTAGCAATTAAGCTAAAGTAGTTAGGGGAGCGTATGATCATACTTAATAGTTTCATAGAGGTCAACCCGCCTAAAGTATTAAACATATAGCATGTAATCATGTAAAGCATATAACACCAAATTGAACATTTATTTAAGTAACATATACTAAAGAGTTTGTGGTTTGAGACACAAGTACAAATCATTTGAGTTTGAATAAGTATGCGATGTCACCCCCAAAACGTAAGATGGAAAACGGGGGATGAAAAAGTACTCACGTTAACTAAGTAACTTGAAAGATTGATTCGAGAATAATCGGATATCGGTTTAACGAGCAAAACCTAGATTAAACGGGTCTTGAGTTAGTAGGTAGTCTTGAAAGGGTTTAAAGTAAAATATATGACAAGTAAAGTAAATAAATAAAGTTTAGGGTTTAAAATGTAAATATTTGAGAAATTAAAGAAATGTTTCTAGAAAAATAAGTTTACCCGAAACCGGGTCTTGGTATATTATTCATTAATATTACTCAACATATGTTAAGTAATTATGCGGGTTATAATGCACTATTTCAAGACCCTTTTTTATATAAATACCAAAACGAGGTTTTAAAGAGTGTTAGGATTTGTCGATTCGAGTCTTGATAATTAACCAAACTCAGATTCAATCTTTCCAAAGTGATAAATGTTATGAGATAACTCAATAAAAATCAAAAGACTTAACCAAGTATATAGTTCTATTGTGAAGAACCTTAACATCCGTTAAGCGAGTATTTTGTTTTACCGGTCCAAACTTGTTATAAAATCAAGTTGGATTCCGACATGCCAAGTATGTTGAGAAAATAATTTAAAATTAGTTTAAAAATATATTCTTGAAGAAAAGATGAGTTTCTGTTGGTGCATTTTGTGACCGTCGCTATGCAATTCTGATCAGCGGAAACGAAGTACGAAGTTAGAACAACTTCACCATAGGCGAAGTTATAACAACTTCGCCGTAGGCGAAGTTGTAACAACTTCTGCCATAGGCGAAGTTAGAACAACTTCGCCATAGGCAAAGTTATAACAACTTTGCCTACTGGCCCAAGCCCAAGCCTGCGAAGTTGTTTCGATATATATATATATATATATATATATATATATATATATATATATGTGTGTCTTGTTTAGGTTTGAGTATCCAGAAAATTAGAGTATTGTGTGTCCAGTTCAAGTAGCTAGAGAGAAACCGAGAGGGAGAGTCGTGTGGGACGGCCCGAGGTAGAGCTCACCTCGGGTCGGCCGTCATTTGTTTTCGTGTTTGGTATGTAATGTGTTTCGGTTATTATATAAAAGATCTGCAGATGTGTTTATCCTACTCGTGTGCTTGTTCGTGTATGTGTTTATGTGCAATCGTGTTCTTCGTTTTCTACACCAATAAACGAGTCTAGGAGGATTCCGCACTCCTAGACCTCGTGCGGATCTTGTATCGATCGGCGACGCCCCGGGGGAACCTACAAGTGGTATCAGAGCCTTAGGCTCTTATGCTATGGTTCGAGATTTGCGTTTTGGTGTTTTTGGCACGTTTCTGATGCGTTTTTGGCCGAACAGCCGCCGCAGGCGAAGTTATGGGGTTCAGGCGAAGTTGTCGCTTAAATTTTAGGGTTTAGGCGAAGATATAAGGTTAAGCGAAGTTATGTACGAGCGAATTTATGGCCGGGCGAAGTTATGGACAGGCGAAGTTAAGGAGGGGCGAAGTTGACTTTTAGGTGAAGTTAAAAAAAAAAAAAAAAATCGTCTGTATGGCAAGGTGTACGCGATTATTGTGAGACCGAAGACGTTGTTCCGTCAACGAGTGAAACTTGTTATCTCTTGGTCTTACGTGTGAACAAATACGTGTCAACTCTGGATATGGAGTTGAGGTTGTGAATGGGATATTGATTGAAACTGGATATTGACACATAGTTGGGGTGGTTTGTGGGCAATGAAATTGTTGTTGTTCGAGGTTGACCAACTGAAGAAAGTCAAATTGAACTGAAGGTTTTTGTCATTACTGGATTGCGGTCAGAGCATATTATTTATGTTATTTTCAAGGCGTTCGAGAATTGGATCCTGAAACGTGATGCTTATTTATTAAAGTGAAAATTCTGGAACAAGTTGGATTTAATCGGGAATTAAAGTGTTTATGTTCTTGATCGTTATCCCTGGTGATTGAAGATGCTTCGGATTAATTAATGGTCATGTGTGTTAGATTCTGTCAAGGTGGTTTTGTGATGAAATTGATCACTTGATGTTGAGTAGTTGAAGATTAAACCTTATCGTATGCCGACGTGTTGGTGAAGTTGTGGAGGGAGCCCAACTTCACGTGTTGGTGAAGTCATAAGGACTCACGTGATTGGTTGAGATGATCAATTAGGCACGGGGATGCATGCATTTCAAAGACCTCAATCTATATAGTCGGAGAAGCTTACACTGAAGGGGAGATCTGATATGGAAGACGCTGGGTGATTGGTAGATTTGTGAAGCTACAAGACAGTTTCAGACACGGCTGGTTGAAGAGCAAACAGAAGATCATCAGTTAAGAGGAGTCTGTTGGTGCATGTTTTGTAACAGATGATCTTTTGTGTTTGTTAGAATTGAGAGCAACGGTCAAAGGGGAGTCTGTTGGTGCATTTTGTGACCGTCGCTATGCAATTCTGATCAGGGGAAACGAAGTACGAAGTTAGAACAACTTCACCATAGGCGAAGTTATAACAACTTCGCCGTAGGCGAAGTTGTAACAACTTCTGCCATAGGCGAAGTTAGAACAACTTCGCCATAGGCGAAGTTATAACAACTTCGCCTACTGGCCCAAGCCCAAGCCCGCGAAGTTGTTTCGATATATATATATGTGTCTTGTTTAGGTTTGAGTATCCAGAAAATTAGAGTATTGTGTGTCCAGTTCAAGTAGCTAGAGAGAAACCGAGAGGGAGAGTCGTGTGGGACGGCCCGAGGTAGAGCTCACCTCAGGTCGGCCGTCATTTGTTTTCGTGTTTGGTATGTAATGTGTTTCGGTTATTATATAAAAGATCTGCAGATGTGTTTATCCTACTCGTGTGTTTATTCGTGTATGTGTTTGTGTGTAATCGTGTTCTTCGTTTTCTACACCAATAAATGAGTTTAGGAGGATTCCGCACTCCTATACCTCGTGCGGATCTTGTATCGATCGGCGACGCCCCGGGGGAACCTACAGTTTCGGTGGCCAAAGCACACTTGTGTATCTTAAGCGAGTGAACTCGGTTTAGTTCGGTTTTGGTTCGGTGCTTGACTCGGAATAATACCGAGGATAGTTGCCACATACCCAAATATCATAGAACTATAGAAACGATTTTAAAAGTTAATATTCAGATCTTACATATAACATGTTTATTTAACTATTTAAACAAAACGTGTAAATAAGAGTTTGGTTTTGGTTTGGTTCTCAACTCGGGATAAAACTGAGGCTAGTGACTACATACCCAATACCATGGAACTCAATTGACATGAATTAGAAACTAAACTAATTATACTTTAAACAAAACTAGTAAGCATTAAAGGAAATATAGTATAATCAATGATTATAATGAGTCCTCCATGTAGCCTTGCCTTGTAGCGTATCACCTCAACCAACCATGGCCGGAGAAGATGAAAGCCGAAGGAAAACAAGGGTGCATATTATATATATGTTGTACCACAAGCTTCAATTACTACGCAACAAATTAAATTAAAGAATGTTTTTGTTTGACTTCAAAGAGTTAAACTAGTAAGAACCTTGAAGAGATGAAATTATGATCTTTGTTTGAGATAGAAAGAAGTGAATGAACAAAGTTGTAATGAAGGAGATGAACTTGTTTATATAGAGTAATGGTCAAAGCTTATCTCTATGTTTTATTTCCAACATTGCATGTGTTTTTATTTGGTTAAACAAGTCAAAAAATGCAAACGAACAACAAAAAACGAATTTGTGGCTGCAGGTGGGAGGGGGCGCCACACGACCAGTCCACCACCCTTGGCCGCACGGCACGGCGTGGTCAGGGGTGTGTAACATCACGTAAATTTCGGGCCAAAAATGACAAGTTTCCAACGTCAAGGGACCAATTCTGCCAAAAATTCAAACTCAAGGGACTAAAATGAAAAATCTGTTTTCTTGACCTCTCGCGCTACGCGACGGGTCAAGAGAGACACCCATCGCGTATCGCGATGGGGAGTCTGACAGGCTATGACACGTGTGCCACGTGGCACACGGTGGCATCACCTGCCGCCACGTGGCTCGGCGCCTGCCACGTGCCGCCACGTGGCAGGTCTAGGAATTGACTCAGCAAGCCTAAGTCTTGGTACGCGACGGGCTTGCTAAGGGGCCTGTCGCGATACGCGATGGGACCCAAAATTGCCCTATAAATAGCAGCCACGGGTTCTTCACAAATTCACACCAAAAACATACACATACTCTCTCACTACTCTCTCTCTAAACCTCGAAATCCGTGCCATTGATCCGTCTCGATAAACGTGCCCCGAAACCTCGTAATACGTGCCATCCCCCGACGATATCACAAACAAGAAGGAGGTGCTGTCCCGACATCCCAACGATTACCTCGAAGTGCGTGCCAAGAGTGTTGGTGTCTCGATAAGCGTGTCAAAGGTTGATCAAGCTTGTGATGATAAGAAGAATAGAGTCGAAGTGTTGCCCGAGTGAGAAGGGAATATTAAGCCAAGCAAGGTAGGCATAATGTCCGACCACAATAATAATAAAATATTGAAAGGGCTTAATACCCTAAGTCGAAATTATTCTTGATAATCAAAGAAAGATATAACAAAGAAAATAAAGAAAAGAAAAGATAAAATATATGTATGAATATATATATATATAAGATTATTCTTTGTTATGAAATATATTATTTAAGTATAATGAGTATACTTAAATAATAAAGAAAAGAATACGTTTCTTAAAGAAGAAGAAACGTCGGGTTTTATAAATAAACTAAAGGTTTATAAAGATTACTTTTTAACTAAAGGTTTTAAAGTAAAAAAGAAAATGAACTAAAGGTTCATCGAGATAAATAAGACTAAAGGTCTTAAGCCGGATCATGTATCCGACTAATAAAGGTTATACTCGTACTATAGGTACGAGATAGCAAGAGAAGAACACAAGGACGGTGTTGGAAACCGATCCCTATCAAAAGGTGAATACGCCCCACTTTTACAAACTTGTTTTCAAACAAAACAAACGTGTTATATGTAAAACTTTACATGAGGCTACGTGTCTCTAAAAACATTGTAAATAAGAGTATGAGCCTAGCCCTCAGGCTGTGGTATACGTTTGTCTGGATCCTTACATATGTGGTATGCGGTGGGCACATCGCAACACGCCTGGTCACGACCTCCAGCCACGATGGGCCGAACCAAAGTATGTTCGAGTGAGAATGACATTGTGTATATTTATGGTACCTAAGTACGTCGAAACGCTGCGGTGTTTGCTGAGGTGACCTAGTGTAGAGACTCGAGTTTATGATGATTGTTTAACTTGATTATTCCTAAGCCAAGATGGCCCGAGGCTTACGTGGTCTCGAGGGGTAATTAAGTAAAGAAAATATTTTTAGCGTCAGCATATTCACCAGCATTCGTTGCTGACGTATTTTATTTAACATTTTGCAGGTAATCAAGATTAGAGCTTGAAGGACGAAGAAGCTCAAGTATCCGATGACTCGGATAATTTTGTGTAAATATTAAAACATGGTGGTTTTGTAAACTTATAAACAAGTAAAACAAATCGAGTCTTTCGTCTCGTATATTGTAATGTAAATATTTATATTATCGATCCTTATGTTTTTATAAGACTTCCGCTAATAACCGTAACTCTGATTTATTTACAAATATGGTACCAACTATTGATCATACTCCTAGGCCTAGATTGGGGGTGTGACAGGGTAGGGTGGTCTGGTCCGGTTTGTTTCGCGAGTCGTTTAGAGTTGTTTTCGATGCGTTTTAAGCGTTTTAAAAACCCGTAAAAGGTGTTTTCGAAATTTGACAAGTGTGAGATGATTATGTAACATCAAAACCCATTATTTTACATTATCGAAAGATCTGGGTTACAAATCAGGTCGGTTTACAGTTCAATCGTACAAACAAGTTAGCCCAAAATTGACGAATGTCACAGGTGAGCCTTACCGAGAAAGGTTAATGTGGAGGTAGGGTCCTAAACCCCAGGCACGACCTTTTACTTATCACACTACATTTTGTATTTTTTATATTTGTTTACTAACCAAGGCCCAATAGGTCGGGGGTTGTGGAGGTAACCCCTAACTGGGCTTGGCCCACTAAGATTAGGGTTTCATGATGATGGTCATGGAGTTCTCTATATAAGGGGCCTTAATTTCTCATTTGAAGGGACCCTTCAACACTCTTGGCCTCCATCACTTTTTGTGTCTGCAAAAAAAATGAAACTCTTAGCATTCACCTCCATTCTCCCATTTTTCTATGGCAGGTTTCGAGCACCTGAAGAAGATCGAGGTGTGGCTTCGTTTGTGTTCAAAATCAGAGAACTTCCATTCGACCCGGGCGGGGTTGAATCCATGTTTCTTCAGTTGATATTAGATTTGTGTTAAAATGGTATGACTTTTTAGCTTTAGTAATAATATCATTAACATTAAAAGTAAAAATGTTTGTTGATTATTATGAGTAGTCAATGTTTTGATGATTTGTGATTTAACTTTAGGCGTTAACCTAAGAATTTTTTATATGTGGTAGGAGACTAGATTTAGGACTGGGTTGTACCCAAGAGTATGTGCCAGATCAATTATTATCTTTCATGAAAGTTTGGAATTTTGGCATGACATTTTTTGATGTTTTCAACTATTTAACATATTTACTTTTTAACAAAGATGAAAAAAAAAGGAATAGCGTGGACACAAGTCAAGTGTTTCAGTTTATTTTTTTGATAATTAGGGGAGAATAAATACTAAGTAGTTTGTTTGCTGAAATTGTAGTAAAGATGTGTTACAAGTTACATGGACATAAATATGATAAGTGTACCATGGGCCTTTTGGCTTAGCGGTAGCCCGGTTGCTTCCCCTAGGAGATATCGTCTCTTTGAGAACGCATGTGTCGGGCGGGGCGGGTGTTGATGGTGGTTAGGGTTTCGTCCAGGGGGGGTTGAGTTGGACTTCAAGCGTCAAATAACTGGGACTGTTGAAATCCTGTCACCGGTAGACTTGGAAAAAATGTTCAAAAAAATAAATATGAAAAGTGTTACAATTTTCATGGTCCCGATGGAGTATATTTCACTTATTACAAGCAAAATGAATGAACTCTTTATGCCTTCGTTTTAAATGCTTAAGTACCTATGCTCATTCTAGTGATTAAGTTATTTGTGGCTATACTCGTGTCTTATGTTTAGATGGATACGATAAAAGTCAAGATAGATGTCATGCGACCATGGATAGCTCACATGGTAACCGTACTTCTACGCATTTTAAAAAGTCGTGAAGTTTATGTACACTGGTGAGTTGACTTCGACAACCATACCAGAACTTCTCTGCGTTTTATTGATTGCTGATAAATACCAAGTGGCTTCTTGTTTTAAGTCATGCGTAACTTCCTTAAGATCACTTCCGATGAGTTTAGTTTCCGCGTTGCTCTTCCTTGACGTGCCCGAGTTTGTTCGGCTCTCAAAAGCTTTTACGCCTCTATGTGATGAGCAAGACCGTTTGTTGTTAAGAAATACAGTGACAAACTATGTAAGTTTTCTTTTCATTCACTTTCTTTATCAATATTAAACCTTTTGTTTATTTGGTATTTACTATAAAAGAAATGGTATATTACAGGTCATAACTTGAGAATATTATTGACTTGCCTCTGGTTGCAAATCGAGGCCATCATTTCTAGTGACAGTGTGAAGGTGAAATCTGCAGACGTCGTTTACGATCTGTTTGTGAAGTGGTGTATGCGCCATTATCCGGATCTTGATGAACGAAAAGTCGTCGCAAGCGGGCTCGCAAACCTCATCTGATACCCCTACCTCAACAAGCATGTGCTAAAACAATGTATAAGTTATGAGCTGGTAGTTCCTCAATTTGCACCAACAATTGGTGCAAGAGTATTCAACTTTCAAGCCAACCCATTGGTCAGTGCCCACGCACACCAATACCACTGGTTTAATGAGCGAGCTTACACTCGCAAACCCGTTTTGGTGGTCGAGCTAGGCTTTCCTAGTGATGGGTGGGACATGTACATAAACATCACACGTGATCAATTGCTTACTCTGCTTAAAGAGGTTCGGGTCAAATCTGAGTGTTTTAACTTTGGCGGCAAAAGTTTCTTTTTGTGTACATAAACATCACACGAGATCTGTTGATTTCGAAAAGAGTTTTTTTGATAGTTGTTACAACTTAGATTTGAAAGAGAGTGAATGACAAACATATAACCAATTCTTCTTTTGAGATTTGATTTGAAAACATGCATTAGAATGAGGGTAAAATTAAAATTCAAAGGGAGACAAAATAAGAATTGTGAGAATAAATTGTAGTGATAAAAAAACCTTAAAAAGTTCAAAAAATAATAAAAAATCATAACTAGAATATAAATAACAAACGAAAAAATTTAAAAAATCAAAATATTTCCCCCGTCATTTCCGTCCAAAAAAACAACGAAAAGACACAATGCTAAAAATGAACAAACAACACAATGATAAATAAAAAAAGACAAAATATGTTGCAAAATATAACATAATTCTGAACAAAATATAACACAATGTTGAGTAATATAAACAATAGTCAAGGAAAAAAGACACAATTAATGATGAAAATAAACATAAAACACAATGATATATAAAAAGACACAACGACTTTTTTTTTCCTAAACATTGATTCCTTTTCAATTTTTTTAGAACGCGAAAGACGATGGAAACATTTTTGTGTTTTTACATTTTTTGTTTTTTTATTAAATTTTGATTTACGATTTTTTATTTTCTTTAATTATTTTATAGGGTTTTTTTTTCTACAAGTTTTTCTCACTATTCTCATTTTTGTTTCCCTTTATATAATAACCTGACCCCTTAGAATGAATAACAAACTGTGCCAGCGGATATGACCAATACATGATGGGTAATTATCTTACATATAACCGACTAGTATCCACCAACTATAAAAAAAATAAAAAAGTTACAACCATATATATGTACCTTGAATTATCAATATCTACCAAATTGTGAATTTGTGATCCCTATACAACTCCCAAAATATCCACTCGATTTGACTAAGTTGCGGTCAATAAGGTAGGGATCATCAAAACGGTAAAAAAAAAATTTTTTTGCCTAATTGTTCTTTTGATGATCGATTAAGACTTCTTGAAGTTATCGGGTGTGTTTGGCAAAGGGCTTTTAGGAGCTTTTTAGGGGCTTTAAGCTACAAGCTTTTAGAAAAAGCTCATATCTAATAAAAAGTATTGTTTGGTAAGAGGAGCTTAAAGCTTTTAGAGGATGAGAAAAAGCTCTAAATTGAAACGATACTATAGGTCGTTTGAGAAAAAGCTCTACAAGCTTTTACATTTGAATTTACAAGTTTGGTACTTGAACTTATATCAATTTTTGTTAATTTATATAATAGTTACACATTTAACCCTTATTTAAAACTAACTACCCCATGACTTTTTTAGGAGCCATAACTTTTTCACACGTTAATAATTTTTTAAACAAATTACATTATAAAAACGAGCATTTTATTCTCTTTAATTTGAGTATGATATTGTTATACTTCTTTAACTTAAAAAAATTAACATACTACGTGATTATCGGTTAGGATCGGTAAAAAGTCGAGTTAGATGAGCTCGAGTCATGTGTAAGACCAAATTGGGAGTCGAGTCAGATGAACTTGAGTCATGTGTAAGACCAAATTAGGGTCAGAACGAGTCGATACAAAAATGGTTAAATTAGTTCGATTCGTGTCGGTACGCTTTTGAGTCGAAAGAGGTCAGGTCAGAACATATTTCAGATTAAAACAGTGCATGTTCAGAAAGGGATTCATATCAAAATATGTTGGTTTAAAAAAACTATCTATTTGAAAATTACTATATATTTCAGCTTTGTTTCTTGATTTTCGACATCATTTACAAGCTTATTGTTTTTCCATGACGTCTACATTTAGGTTATGTATGCACTGTCATCAGGTGAATCATGTACCGACACTGATTATGCGGTTGATGTTAGGTTGTGCGCCCATTCCACCGCACCATGCGGGCACCCAGCTAGTTTTATTAAAAGTTTCTGCTACTCTGCCAAACACCTAAATATTTAAAAGCTACAGCTAACAGCTACCAGCTTCTAGCTTTCAGCTTCCAGCCTTCAGCTAGTTTTCCCAAACATACCCATCAACAACTTAGAGGTGCAATTTGTAAATCACACTCTACTACGCATTAGCGAGTTGTACCATCAATCAGCCTTTACAAATGCCCCCAAATTAGATCCCGCTAGTAGCCCTATATCACAAGTCCGTCAAACCAAACCAAACCAAACCAAACCAAACCACACCTTCATCACCATCTCTTTCAAAACCCTATAAGATGTCCGGCGGTTTCTTCCGTGTAAGTACACTCCCAATTCCACACTATTCACATTCAATTTCATCATCAACAACTCATTACGTCAAGCTAATTACTCAATTAAACGATTCAGTTATATCATCGTAGCCAAAATTAATCGAATTAGTTGTGTATTTTGTGTTATGATAGGGTACCACGGCTGATCAGGATACTCGGTTTTCGAACAAGCACGCGAAGCTGCTCAAATCGCAGAAGTTTTCGCCTGAATTGGAGAATCTGGTTCGTTCTTATTTACGTTATCTAGGGTTTTGATTTTGTTTATAGTTTTATGTGTAATGGATATAATGAGCTGTTTGAAGCTTGTGTGAGTAATGAATTATGTGTTTTCTAACCCTAGGCTCAAATGTTAGATTTCAGCAAGGCTTATCGAGAGGTTAATGTTAGATTTGTGTTGAAAACTTAAAATAATATGACTTTTTAGCTTCAGTAATGATATCAGTAACATTAAAAGTAAAAATGCTTGTTGATTGTTATGAGTAGTCAATGTTTTAATGATTTGTGATTTAACGTTAGGCGATAACCTAAGAAATTTATGTCTGTAGTTTGTTTACTAGCTTGCAATATAAATGTGATAGGAGGCTAGATTTAGGACTGGGTTGTCTCCAAGAGTATGTGCCACGTCGATTATTATCTTCCATGAAAGTTGGAATTTTGGCATGACATTTTGAAGTATATAACTATTAATCAGATTTACTTTTTAACTTTAACAAAGTTGAAAAACAGAATATTGTGGACACAAGTCAAGTGCCTCAGTTTAATTTGTGATATTTAGGGGAAAATAAGTACCAAGTAGTTTATTTTTGTTTGTTGACACTGTAGTTAAAGATCGTTACGGGTTCATGGACAAAAATATGATAAGTGTACCACGGACCTTTTGGCTTGGGGTTTTGAGTCGAACTTGAAGTGTCAAATAATTGGGGACGGTTGAAATCCCGTCACAGGAAGACTCAGAAAAAACGTTGTTTAAAAAAATAAACATGATAGGTGGTATAATTTTTGTGGGACAGACGGAGTATAATTTAAGTATTATAAGCAAATTTAACTTTTATGCCTTCGTATAAAATGCTACAGCACCTATGCTTGTTCTAGTGATTATACTTATGTTTTATGTTTAGGTGGATATGACGAAAGTCAAGATGGATGTCATGCGACCATGGATAGCTCACAGGGTGACTGAACTTCTTGGATTTGAGGATGAAGTTCTCATTAACTTCATTTATGGTCTTTTAGAAGAGAAGGTAACCTACTACTTTATATAGTTTATAGTTTATGAACTTAAAAGTCTGATAAATTGTTGCACATAAATGCAGGTAGTTAACGGTAAAGAAATTCAAATTTCACTTACTGGGTTTATGGAGAAAAATACAGGGAAATTTATGAAGGAGCTTTGGACCCATCTTCTCAGTGCCCAACAGAATGCAAGTGGTGTTCCTCAACAATTATTGGATGCGAAGGAAGATGAAACTAGGAAGAAACAGGTATTGTTTCTTTATAATATTTGGTAAACTTATGCGATTATGTATTGCATATTTCATCTCATTATAATGACATCATAAATATAGGAGGATACGGATCGTATAACCCGGGAACTAAAAAGAACAAAAGAGAAGGAAGGCCGAGAGCACGAACAAGAAAGAGGGAAGACGGTATTAATTCTTTCTATGCAAGAGTTGTTACAATAGGGCCAAGTTTTTGGTTTTGACTTATGATTTTCTTATGATATTCAGCGTGCTTCTGCAATTATTTGGGTTCATGTCCTTTCCTCAAACTACTGTAGGACAGAGATGCTGTTGATGTGAAAGCTGCTGATTTGGAGGGCCGCTCAAGGAGACGCACAAAGTTTTCTAGCAAGTGGTCGGCTGATGACAAAGGGACGGATGAGACAAATGGAACAAACGAAACGGGCAGGTTAGTGGAACACAATCATTTATTAACTTATTTGTATATTATCGTATTTGTATATGTTTCGAAACATACGTAAAAAAGATTAACTTGAAAATGTTTGTATGATTAAGAGTACATCTATACTTACAGCATTGTTAAGACGTCCGTTATTTACTTTTTCTTTACAGAGCTTCTCGATATCCACATCCCGCTGATCGTTCTATGTCGCCACCTCGGTATCTATTCTGAGTTATTATTATTAATTATTATTATTAATTTATTATAGTCTAAATCTTTTTAAGGGTCTTGGACCTTTATATGATCTTTTTTTTAGAATTTCTTTTTGTTTTTACTCATTATGACCCAATTGTTTTTTGTATCGACAATATTTATTTGCAGAGGCACACGCTCGAGATCAGTTAGCAAATCCTTTTCCAAGTCCAGAAGTTGTTCAAGGTACCATTCCAATTTTAAACCATAATACACATACACGCTATCTTTACTTACTTTGTCTTCTTTATGTGTCTAATTATCTTTATCTTAGGTCAAGAAGTGTGTCAGAGTCACCTAAAATCTTAAGGCGCTCGGTTTCTGTTAGGAGATCTCGCTCTCTTTCAAGACGATCTTCTACGCCTCGCAGAATGGCCTCACGTCGGCGATCCCCATCCCCCGCGCCTTCACATAGACGATCAGTTTCACCTGCAAGGCGTAGGCTGCGCTCTCCATCCCCTGCACCTTCAGCGGGCGATCATCTTCACCTGCAAGGCATAGGCTGCGCTCTCCATCTCCTGCACCTTCACGCGGACGATCACCTTCGCCCTCAAGGCGTAGGCTGCGATCTCCTGCACGTCGCATATCACGGTCTCCTGTGCGACGAAGGTCACGCTCACCTATCTATCAGAGGTCACGCACGCCCATTCGGAGGAGATCCCCTATCCGTAGGAGGTCAAAAACCCCCATTCGAAGGAGATCGCGAACGCCCATCCGAAGGAGGTCGCGAACCCCCATCCGGCGTAGGTCACGAACTCCCATCCGAAGGAGGTCGCGAACCCCCATCAGGCGAAGGTCACCATCCCCATTTCAACGCAGGCCACGATCTGCTTACCAACACAGGTCACAATCCTCTGAATCTCCGCCGGTTCGTGGCAGGTCCCCATCTCCTGTGAGGAGGCGATATCAAAGAGCTCCATCAACGCCACGTCACCGGTCTCGTTCTCCAATCAGGAGAAGGACAACCGTCCCTATGCAGCAGAGATCTCCAACTCCCGGAAGCAGGTCTTCTTCACCATCAGGGCGGGTTTCCATGTCTCCCAGACGTGGTCCACCCCCCTCTTATCTGAAAAGTGGTTCACCAAACCGACAACAGAGATCACCTGTACAATCGCCTTCCAGATCTGTATCTCCGCCAGCTGCTGGGAGAAGTCCTAGTCAAGAGAGAAGGTATTGTAGGCTATATGTTTTCTTTCATGATTGTAGTATCATGTGTGTTATTCTGTAAGCTGTTACTTTACTATGTCAAGTTTTGCATGTAAGAATCTTGTATAACCAACTAATAAATGATACTGTTTTCTGACAGCCCCATTCCCCCAAAGAGCCAAAGAGAAAGTATGAATGTGAAAGACCGTTTGGGTCGTGTAGATGTGGATGAAAGGACTTTTTCCAGGTATGTTCTCTATTCCATAACATTTGAAGGCCCTTGTATACAATGTGCTAGTTCTAGTTATTGTTTTTTTAATGGGTCAAAGTATAGGTACCAAGGCCTGTACGTTGAAAAATATTTATTGTTTTTCAATAAATGTTTACCAAGGCCTTGACCTTTTACCAAAAACGTATAGGTTCCAATCATTTACCATTATTCAAATAATGGGTTAAGTTGGGCAAAATTAATTGTATATGGGTTTATCTGGGTCACCTTAAATTAGTCAACAGGTCCAAATGGGCAACAATCATAAAACTTGTTTACTTAGATAAACAACCATGACCAGTGTTTGTTTTCACCTACTTGTTGCCAACTCAATCACTGCCATCTCCACCATTACCACCACCAACGCACTCACTGCCGCCACCATCGCACTCACTGCCGCCACCAACGCACCCACCACCCCTGCGTCCACCACTCACTGCCACCATCACCACCATCTACGGTTCTACCATTCCGCCATCAACTTATCGGATGCATTGAAATAACTTTTCAAGCATAAAAAATAGTGTATGGTGCTGTAGAAAGGCTCAATGCCCTTTACTGTTTGAAGGTGAATTTGGTGGTTGGGTAATTGTACAAACTGTTTATTTTTTTAACTTAATTAAAAAACACTTTTGGTATTCTTTTCTAACAGACTCATTTTAACCCGACTAATTTGGCCAAAACCTGTTTTGACTTAAAACTCATTTGCTTAGAACCTGTTTTGACTTGAACTCATTTTCTTAGAACTTGTTTTGACTTGAACTCATTAGCTTAGAACCTGTTTTGACTTGGGCTCAATTTGCTTATAACCTGTATTGATCTGAGCTCATTTTGCTTGATCCTGTATCGACCTGAACTTGGACTCGCTCGACCCGCTCAATTTGCCAGGCCTATGTCAAAGAGAAAAAACTTAGACAAAAGGGACCCGGTCGAATGAGTTGAAAGAATGAAAGGCACACAAAACTCTTTTTAACACATACAACCAAAAAGCATTTTTATTGAATGATTTAGAGTATTATTGTTTTTGAAATTGTAATTAAATTCACAAGAATAACTATAATTTTTTTGCTAGCCGGTTAGTTTTGACTCATTCTAGAAACAACCTCATTCAAACCGAACCTGTGGTGACTAATGGCCCACCCATCCTGACCCGCACGTCTTGCCACCTCTTGCATGTTCATTTTAATTTGTAATTAGAGGATTCAAAATGCATGTCATTTTTTTCAAAAAAATTTTACAGAGTGAAGGAAGACAGACATGAGAACAAAGATCCGATCAATGATAAACATGACAATAATAAATTTTCTCCCGAGCAGTTAAGCTGCCATCGCCCCAGTGGAGCTGAAGTTCATAACAACAAAAGGTTTTTTCTTTTACTATCATGTTATGCATCACGCTTATTTAGAAGGGTTCTAATCCTTTTGTTATTTGACAGGGCTCACGGCTTAGAAAAAGGATATAAACCTGATGAGAAGAACCAGGAAGCTGTAAAATTGGCAAAGCCCGAAAGGCATACTGAAAGTGGCTTAATGGATTCTGGCTCCGAAGAAAGTGACCATAAGAGAAAGCACAAAAGGTCAAAAAGGAAAGATGTCACATCAGATGATGATACAAGTCATGATTCCCGCACCGAAGACAGAAAGGAAGCTAAGAGAAGACGCAAAGAGGAAAAGAAACTGAGAAAAGAAGAAAAGTATAAGCGACGTGAGGAAAGGCGTCGCAAAAAGGAGAGCCGACGGGAGGAAAAGCTAAAACTGAAAGCCGACAAGAATGTTTCTCCGTCTTCAGATTTTGATAAGAGTCATGACAGTCAAGACGAGTCAACTTTGTCCGATCAGAAGAAACTTGAAATCGAGTTGCGGGAAAAGGCCCTTGAATCACTTAGAGCCAAGAAGGGCGCGGGTCGTTAATTTTGTTGTTGATTTAGCTATTTATCTTTATCGTTGAAATGACTTTTTTTTATCTTCTCTACCCCCTCCTCTCTTTCCGTTAAACGTTTTCTTTTGGTTATGTACTGTATTGTTGATATTTGCTCAATTACCGTGTTTAATACTGGCATGTGTTTACTGATGGCAGCTGAAACGACTGAGATATTATCTCGACTTGAGTGCATTAGGCTGACTATCTGCTAAGTTTTCTGGTAATAAATGTCTGATTTGATGGTTATGCTGAAATATTTATGTATATGTATATGGATAATGCTACTGGTGATGATATGGTTACTAGTTATTAGTTAATAAATAGAATTTGTGGTTTGACTTTTAGATGAAAGTATTGTTGACTAGATGATGAGTCGGCGGATCTTGTTCTGTTGTACATTTGGGATCATCAGTCAGTAATGGCAGGTGAGTCTTTAAGAGGATCTTTTGAATAGATGTTCGATATTGTCTTGAATTTGGATTAACTTTTTCTTGGTTGGCAGGTTTAAATTTAATTCAGAGCTTGGCTGTTTTTCCTGAATGCCTTAAGCTTCTGTTTGTGTGCTGACTTGAAATAGGTAAGTAAATAATCTATGTTAATGTCTATTTGTGATTCCCTGATTGTGAAGAATCTCTACCTTCTTCTGGTGAATATGCTTCTAGTGTTATATGCACTTGTGATTTTGTGTTGGTCTGAAATTTTTTGTAATTAATTACGAATTCTGAAGCAACCATAATCAAACTCTTGAGCTTAGGATGTGTTTACTGTGGCTACAGTCTGTTGTTTTATCCATAACATCATATATTCACACGAGTAAGGAGACCGCTTAGTGAGGAAGAGAAAAAGTATTAGTTGTCTTTTAACTTAACTCATTAAGATTTATCCGCGTCATCATGGAAGCAATTAGGTGGTAAGAGTACAATTAATGAGGCTTAGTAGCCATGTAATATTTTAGACTATTCAGATTCTTCATATATATAAGATTAAGTTAAATACATAGCTCCAATTTTTTTTTATGGATTTTGTAGAAATTCGATTAATAGAAATGTGATTGTTTTAAGTTTGCAAATCAACTGTGCAACTGGGATTAGGATATTGTGTGTGATGTATATATGAATGAGTTCCTGCATGCAAGAGTTGTAACGGATGTAAAGCTCTGAATGTATGACTAATTAGGACTATTATTACGCTTCTTTATAAAAATATACTATCATTGTCATAGCAATTTTATCACATACTCTGTTTTCTTATGTAAACATATATCATAATCATAACGGTATTAACATACCATCGTAATTATAACAACTTCAATTATTTACACATAATTCGTTATCCTTTACAAGCATACTCATGATCATTACATGAAAATACAGCTTTATGATGCCTTTATCATCTTTTTGGTTACAACATTTTCATATATTTACATCTCCACATTTTGACATTTATCTCAACTTGGTTCATGAAAATGTCACTTATTGGGTGTTGGGCAGAATCATCCAAACTAATCACATTAATGTTAACATTCTCTACTTTGAACTTCTCTTTGACCAAATGTCTACCGCCATGGTTTACACTACACATTTATATTATCTTTTCATTGCATCATGAATATTTTGATTGTGCTCTGCTACTCGATTTTTTCAAGATTGTTGGCCATAGTAGTTATCGAAATCTACAATTAATGTTAGATGTCAGTCAGCGTCCCTCCAAAGTTTTTTGCCAAATGGTTAGTCCTGATATAATCATTTGCAAATTTCTCATCAAATAACATGCGTTATTATATGAAATAACGATATGCACACGCCGTTCAAAAAAAAGAGAGGAAAAAGGTGATATACACCCATGAGTACCAAATAATGCATTGATTATTTGGAGGTGAAGTTCACTTACCACAACCATCTACATGACAAATGAGAATGAACCCAACAATGAATATGTTGGGAGAACATAATAACCAGAATGAATGTGTTTATGAAGCAGCAAATGAGGGCCAGCTGATGCACGTGAACAATGAGAGACTTCAATCTAAATGAGTAAAGCGACAAAATCATCCCAGAAAAATAAGCGTAATACTTTGTTGAATAATACAACATAATGCTGAGATCATGTATATTGCTTGTTACTTTAGAGCATTCATACTGGAATCTTTATCTCTAAAAAAACATATTCTCTAGATTTTATCTTTAACTTTGGTTTAACCTCTCACATTTTTATATGTATTAATTTGTAATTATTTGTTTCTCTTTACCGTACAATATTTAAGTTGTAAAGATGGTAAAATATTCAAGTTATAAAGATGGTAATTAGTAGATTTTTCTATTTTAAAAAAATATTATTTCAAAATCCCTAAAGCTAGATAGAGACTCAGATTGAAAAGAAACATATAACACCCACCTTGCTATTCCTACGCCCATCTCCTTATATAAGTCGTATAGGTTCATACTACTCGTATAGGTGGTTGCTATTGTCATATTTTTGTTGGATAATCATTGACCATCTTATAAGCTTATACGACAATTTCTATGCAACTCGGCCCGATACAGGCAGTATTGGGCTGTACTAGTAGTATTGGGTCATACGAGATCCATTTGAATTTTTTTATACGAGATTAAGTCATGCCAGAAGTATGAGTCCATACGAGATTCACTTCACCAACACATTCTTGATAGTTATCATCAAATGACGACATTTTAACTCCATTTTTTATTAAGTTTTAGTTTGACACTATAACCACTTTATTTACTCACAATAACGATAGTTTTATGAATAAAATGAACAAACAATATTCGTTTCGTTGGAATCTTGTATCGTGTCAAATAATTTACACACTCTTATATCGTATCAAGTAATTGACGGAATATTGTATCGTGTCAAATAATTTCCGTTATGAGGGAATTTTCCACGTGTTATATGTTTCCGTTATGCAAACCCGTATGAATCCCGTTACATCTTATCTTACTAGCCTAATAAAAGAAAATGTTGAAGCTTAGGTGTCAAGTCTACATTTATTCTAATTCTTAATCTCTCATCTCATTCATTCTATCTATCCATGGGTCATAGGTCAAAACCAATTTGTCAAGTGGGTTATAACATAGTGTGTAGATTTTATTCATTATTAAATTAAGTGTCATTTTCATACCTAAGATTTGACCAACTAACCAACTTTAGTACTTATTCTAAATTTCTTGCAAATCAACACTTGACGTTTCCAAATAAGTCATGCTATTTTGGTACTTTTCGTTAACCCCGTTTGTATTTACCATTAAATCAATATTAAATTAATTTATAAGTATTTTGATAATCACAATTGAAATAACAGACCTTAATTATTTATAATCATCATTTGACAAATCTCGGGTATTACACGGGTTAAAAAGCTAATCATTCTCACCATGTGTGATGCGTTTAGCTCACCATTTTCCATTCTAATCCCCAGAATTCGTTCATTGAAACCACCAACTAGATCATCCAGGTACACAAGAAGAGTTCACGTCTCTGTGAATCAAAATTATCATTTTAAAAGATGGTCTCTTCAAGGAATGACGGCTCTTGTTACCGGCGGCACCAAAGGAATTGGGTACATTTGATTAATATTATTATTATTATTTTTATTATTATTATTATTTCATACTCCTAAACTCGGTTTTAATGGAATATTAATTGGTCTTGTATAAAAACCTGGTAGCTTTGTTTGTAGAATGAGTAAACCAAATAAACACAACTTTGAATTTATTAATAACTAGAAACAATGACCCCTTAAATACTAGAACCTTTACCTTATCCTAAACAAACTCAAATACTAGAACTTATAGATAAACATACATGTGTTTATCCATCCTTATTCAAAAACAATTAAACTAAGACTCAAACTATTATTACGTAACTTAATAATAACTCTAATAAACTTTCAAATCAACCCCTTAAACTATTAAAACTTAACGATTAATTCCAACAGGTTTATGCTTGGAGCCCTAAATTACAATTTGGGTATTTTTTTTCTTTAATGTATTTTGTAGAATTTATCAAATTACAATGTGATTCTTTGAGTTTGCAAATTAAATGTGCTGCGATTAGGCTTGTAAACCAAACAAACCGAGCAATAAAACGAAAGGGATTTTCTTCATGTTTGTTCGTTGATAGTATAAACTAACGGTTCACAAACATAAACAGACCATAACTGATGGGGGTAGCCCCGTAGGTGAACAAACATAAGTAAGTTAACACCATTCAAAAGTAAACGTTAACGTCAATCTATTGGCATAAAAAAGCTATATTAAATTGCAATGGACTAATGGTTGATTTTTTAATTTCATTTAACCACACTAAATGATAACGCGTCTAATAATATTCAACTGAATATATAATAAACAAACGCAAACAAACAAACATAAATGAGTGTAAACGAACAAACATAAGCGAGTTAAATTATTTGTTCATGTTCGTTTGTTTAATAAGTAAATGTTCATTTCGTGTATAGGCCTAGGCCTAGCTGCAATTGAACATCAACACTGATATTCACGCTACAATCTGGATCGGGTATTGTGCGTGATGTATAGATGAGTGGGTTTTTGCATATAAGGGCTGCATTTTGGTTTATGATGTCAAACTCTATGAATATGTGATTTAGATTAATTTTGTTTGTGTTTTATTATGTATAGACGTGCAATTGTGGAAGAATTGGCGGGACACGGGGCGGTCATACACACATGTGCTAGAAACGAGTCGGAACTGAATAATTGTTTAGAGGGTTGGTTGAATGAGGGCTTTAATATCACTGGTTCCGTCTGTGAAGAGGTAGGTCCCAGCAGAGCCCAGTTGGACCCGCAAGACTCACCTTGAAGAGGAACGTCTGCGCAGAAACCAACTGGATCCGCAGGACCAACCATGCTCAGAGACGTGACGTCCTTACGCGCAGTACGCAAGCTGTTCCCGCAGGAAATGCCTCCCAATGGTGAAGGACTCCGCCTGTCCCCGCAGCCTCGGATACAAGCCATCAGGGAAGGCCACCCGCGCAGCAAGGCTACACGCACAAGGCACTTAGCTCTCAATCACTCAGTGTCACCTGAAGGAATGAGCAAAGCCGGGAACAATCCCGCACAAGGGCGGGAGGGGGAATACTCCCGCCCAAATAAGCCAGTCCGTACGATACGGGAAGATCTTCTGTACTGTACCTGATGAGGTATGGGAAAAAGATCTGACTAAAGATACGACAGCTTATTGACAACAGTATGGCGAGCAGCATGCTCCTGTACTGTGTCACTATTAGCCGCTGCCTACTCACCAACTACTGCCATACCACGTGCGTAGCCGGCAGTTGGTGGAAAAGGAATAGTACACAGCAGGCCTGGTCACTATCAGCCGCTGCCTACCCACCAACTACCAGCAGGGCACGTGCGTAGGCCACTGTTGGTGGAACAGGAACACTGTTGCAGCCGGCCACACCTCCTTGGAAACCTACCTTCGGCTATAAATACCACAAATGGTATGACCAACATATCTTATCTTATATCATCATATTATACCTGATATCTGCTCTAGCAATCTCTTAATATACACTTATATTTAAAGAGCAATCTAGTCTGATTCTCACGCCGGAGGGTGGTCACAAGGAGGAACCCCCCCTTCTCAGTGACAAGCTCACGGTGTCTGTTTTGCAGGTTATCAGAAGAACCATCTTCTCAGGGTCTAATCCCTCGTGGGAAACATCTATCTAACCCCCAGGTTACCAGTAATCTGCCCGGGGTCCGGTTAGTGTTTCTTCATTGGCGCCATCCGTGCATAAAGCTAGAACTTTATTTTTCTCCAGTTTTTTCAAACTTCTAAGATGGTTAAAGAAACTCCGGTAACCACAACCCCAGCTACTGGGGGGAATACCGGCAACACAGTTTTTACAAACACTACCCCGGCTACCCAAGCCGGGGCAAGTGAAGTAAATTTTACGAACACTACCCCAGTTACCCAAGCTGGGGCAAGTGCAGTAAATAATCGCTCACTGGGATTCACCGATACCCAGTTAGAGAAACGAACAAGACTCCCCCGCCAAACACTCGATGAAGTTAAGGCATGGGCGGAGGCACGTCAGAGGGAATTCCAAGCTGAGTTGGACGAACGCTGCGTTCCGTCCAACAGGCTGACGAATTCGAAGATTACTTGGATGACTCGGAGGAATCCGACTCCGACGCGAACCCTCGCCATAGGGCAAAAGGGAAGCGTAAGGAAACGGATTCCCAACCGAGAAGGCATTTTGGACAAGCCTTCAAACCAAAAAGCACAGGTGGAAGTCCACGAGACTTCTCCAAAACATTCAGACCAAACGTTGCAAATGCGGGAACGTCCAAATTTGCAAGGGACATTGCGGAAGCAATCGCCCCAAAAAGTGCCAAACAAATGTCCAGCATAGGCACATATGATGGTATATCTGACCCAGATGACCATTTAAACAGATTCATAGCGGGGGCAACCGTCAGTAGTTGGACGGAACCTACATTGTGTTACATGTTCCAAATGACACTGGTCGGGGCTGCTAGAGCGTGGTTCGATCGTCTACCGGTCAACCACATCTACGACTGGGCAGACTTCCAACAGAAGTTTAGCCAACACTTCAGCCAGCAAAGAAAGTATACCGAGGAGCAATGGACAATCCTCAAGTGCATTCGAGAAAAAGATGAATCTTTGCTAGACTTCATAACTCGATTCAATTCGAAGAAGCTAAGTCTGGGTAACATTAGCGAAGATCTTGTTCGCGCTGCCTTTATTCAGGGCGCGAACGACCCAGAGCTCATCCGCACCTTAACGGGTAAAGATGGCATGCCATCCACATGGGATGCCATCATGACAGCAGCAAAACGCTTTGCGGAAACGGAGAAGCAACTGGGCAGAGATCTCCCACAGAGCACAAACCTCTATACCCAGAAAACAAGGGAAGACAACGTCCTTACCGCCCGATTAAACAAAAAGCGAAAGCTAGGCATTTGGCAGTCAAGGGTAAACTTTGACACCTCATCCGGCTTGCAGCATCGGTTAGGCGGAAGGGATAACGAACAGTCAAACAGGAACTCCAGATGGAGGCCGCTCACCAAAAGCGTCACCAAGATATTCGCCACCGAGGAGCTCCCATGGCCAAAGCCTCAAATAATCCGACATCGTCACAATGCTGATCGGAGCAAATACTGTGACTTTCACAGGACAAAAGGCCACAACACCGAAGAATGCATAGACGTAAAGGACATGGTCGAAGCATTTGTCAGAGATGGGACGCTTGCGCACCTCGTGGCGCAATGAACGCTGAGCAGGCTGATGCGTGTAGAACCCCAGCTGGGGAAAACACGAATAAAATTCCAGCTTCAATGTGGAGACTACATGCTGCGTAAAGAACGAGATCCCGAACCAGGTGCGTATCGGCTCGATGGCACTCCCATCCCAACAACATGGAAGGGAGCTCATTTACACAGTTTGCATGTAAATCAATTCCAAATTTGTAAAGAAAAGGCCAAGAGCCACTTCTAATGGAAACGATTCTCCTTAAAACATTGACGCTGATGATTTTACATTTTTATGAACTATCAACACTAATGCCGGTTTTCACCGCATACATAAGTGTGAGTCGTTGCGTGGGGAAGGCGGCAAAACCCGCATAAACCCAAAAAACGACAAATCTTCACGCAGGTCAGTTGAAGGGGAAAAGTTCAGTCCCATTAAATGAAAGCGCCGGTCTATCCGCATGAATCATGAAAAAGGGAACTGAACACTAACCTATTGACAACCGCGCGTCGAACGGTTAATTTATTTAACACGGATATGCCGGTTTTCACCGCATAAATACGTGGAAAGTCGTTGCGTGGGGAAGGCGGCAAAACCCGCATAAACCCAAAAAACAACAAACCTTCACGCAGGTCAGTTGAATGGGAAAAGTTCAGTCCCATTAAATGAAAGTGCCGGTCTATCCGCATGAATCATGAAAAAAGGGAACTGAACACTAACCTATTGACAACCGCGCGTCGAACGGTTAATTTATTCAACACGGATATGCCGGTTTTCACCGCATAAATACGTGGAAAGTCGTTGCGTGGGGAAGGCGGCAAAACCCGCATAAACCCAAAAAACGACAAACCTTCACGCAGGTCAGTCGAAGGGGAAAAGTTCAGTCCTCCCATTAAATGAAAGTGCCGGTCTATCCGCATGAATCATGAAAAAGGGGAACTGAACACTAACCTATTGACAACCGCGCGTCGAACGGTTCAAAACAGAATTTCTAACAAAAGGATGAGGAAAACCTACACGCAGGTCAGATGGTAAAGTTTAGCCATCCTACTACGTGCAAGTGACGGTCCTACCCGCACAATCACGAAAGAGGAAGCAAAACTTCACACCTATTATCTACCACGTTCAAAGGTTAACTTATCCTCAGAAAGGATGAGGAAAACCTATACGCAGGTCAGATGGTAAAGTTTAGCCATCATACTACGTGCAAGTGACGGTCCTACCCGCACAATCACGAAAGAGGAAGCAAAACTTCACACCTATTATCTACCACGTTCAAAGGTTAACTTATCCTCAAAAGGATGAGGAAAACCTACACGCAGGTCAGATATAGGTAAAGTTTAGCCATCCTACTACGTGCAAGTGACGGTCCTACCCGCACAATCACGGAAGAGGAAGCAAAACTTCACACCTATCTACCACGTTCAAAGGTTAACTTATTCTAAACACTTGGAAAATTGCTAATTTAAACTAAAGTATGCAAGTCATACAACGTTTACAAAGCAAGGAACCCAACGAAAGTAGCGGTCTTACCCGCAAAAAGATTTATATTTCACAATGATTCATTACAAGAATGGCCGGGTAACTATCCGCCTACAAGAAAATAAATCTATACAGGCTAAATCTATCCTAACAGTGGGAAGGGATATTCAGGATCAGGCTTCAGGGCCACTTCCACTTGGACCAGCACCGTCAGTAGAGCGTGGCAGTTCAAGGAAAGCCTTAAGGATAGCTAGCCCATCATCAGCAGCAGCAACTTCATTCACCTTCTCCACCACCGGATGCGGGAAGGCGGCGTACTGATTCACTGCTTGGTCGTAAACAGCTTCAGTATCAACATTGTACAAAGGGAAGTTGGAAGGCGGGATGCCTTTCTCAACGAACCCTAGACCAAGCAGGAAGCCGACATTTTCCCCATCCTCGTGAGAAGCGTTGAGGGCTGCGCTCATAGCATCATCGTAAGAGGTCTCAGCAAAGACCCGATGCACAACCTACAAAAGAAAATATACAAGTGTCAAAACCTTTTCTATTTACAAAGAAAAGCGTAAAGACAAGAAAAGCTTACCTGAGACAACGCTTCTCGAAGAAGCCATTCCTTGGCAACCAGGGCTTCTTGGAGGGCAGCTTGAGCTTCGTTACGGGCGCGATCGGCTTCACTCTTGTTGAGGTTGGCAAGCAACACTTCTTTAGCCGCAGCCTCTTTGACGCCCTTCAGCTTACGCTCAGCATGGTCAAGCACCCCCCTCTGGTCCAAGATTTCTTGGAGCTTTTTGGCGTCTTCCATCGCCAAGGCATCATGAGCCTGCTGGAGAGCCTCTAACTTGGCTTTAAGTTCTTCATTCTCCACGCGCAGAGGCTCAGCAACAGCTTCAGCCTTGGTGGCCCTCTCGGTTGCGTTCCTTGCAGTTTCCTTAGCCAGCCGAAGCTGTTCATTAACAGCTTGGGCAGCCTTGGAACGGGCCTCAAGTCGAGCCTGAACTTCAACCTCGAGGGTCTTGAAGGCCTTCTCCTTCTCCGCAGCCACTGCGGTAAGTTTTTGGTTCTCCTCCCGGACAGCCCGCGCCTGAGCTACTTCCTTAACGCGAGCTGCTTTTAACTTGTCGTTTTCACGACAAAGCAGCTCGACGCGCGGCTGCATCCGGACCAGGAGAACCCGAAGCTCATTGCTAAGCCTACCCTCCTGGTAGCTAGCCATGGCTTCCCCCAACGCACCACTAGGAGCAGCGTGACGAGCCCACTCCACGCACTCCACAGGGGTGCGAAGGGTTGTTCCTCGGCGAATGTTCCATCGTGGAACATACACTTCATTGGAATCCGACACTGCAAAAAACAAAGCAGTTAGGAAAAGATGATAAAGAAAAAATATATAAAAAGGGCCAAAAGAACCCTACGCACCTGTAGGGTCAATTACAGGCCGATAGCCGCCGAACCCATCACCTGAACCCAACGGAAATCCATCCAAGAGGTCAGGCAGATGGGAAGGTGGCAGAGATTGGCGGGAAGCCCCATGCGTACCTGATGGATCGGCCGTCGTTGCCGATGGCGGGGGCATGGTAGCAGCCGCCGCGGTCGCCGCCGCGGAATCCGCAGCAATAGTAACCGCCGGCTCGGTGAAGGATGCTGTAAAAATAGCACTCACAGCCGGCGGTGACGTCATCTCAGCTGGAACAGTCGGCTCAAAGGAGTGAGCAACTGAACCAGCGGAGGCAGGCGCAGGCGCCTGGGTCGACGCCTCAGGTAGGCTGACCAAGCCTACCGTCATTGGCGGGGAGGTACTACTCTGCACTCCACCCTGGAATGCGTCAACATCCACGCCTGCGTAAAGAAGATTAGTGTTAAATGATATTAAGCTATGAAGATAAAAGCTAAAGGAAAGTTGTACTTACGGGTTTTCTTGAGCCTGAAGGTACGGAGAGGCGGGGACGGACCCGATGGAGCCGGCCTCTTTGCGCCGGTCACCGTCGTCTTCTTTGGCTCTCCGGAGGTGACAGTCGCAACCTCTGGAGCGGTGGTCTTATCACCACCGGGATTCCCCGCCACCTATTCGCTCTCGGTCTCCGAATCAGACCGAGGCGCTGGATCGGCAGTGGAGACCTTCTCCTTCCCCTTCCCGCCGGCAGCCTTCTTCTTCCGCACCAACGGAGGACCATCTGCGGATTCCTCATCAGAACATACGATTAGAGGAATTCCAGCAGAGGTTTCAACATTGAGGGGTCGAGGGTCAAAGAGCGCCTTACCTGGCCGACGGGCGCTAAGGATCTCATGGCCTAGCGGATAGACCTCCACGAACCGATCCGCCGTTTGTTCCAGGATGGGCAACTCGTTCTCGTCCAGAGCACGAGTACCCATCCGAGCGGGACCGTCAGCCTCCCGCGGGTTCAGGAGCGACTGCAAGTCGTTCCCCTCTGAAATAAACAGGAAAAAAGTTAGAAGAAATTCTAAATCAACAAAAAGAAAGAAAGCATACCGTAAGGAACAGAGTTCGAACCGTATTCGAGGACGATTGGGATCTTTTGCGCATCGGCAGCCTTCCACACTCGGCTCATCCCCAGCATCACCATCCCGGACTCCGCAAACCGGTAAACCGGAGATTGGACCCGAGATATCTTCGAAAACCATTCCGCCTCCTGGTAGCTGGAGGCGTGAAGGCTTGGGAGAGCTTGCCCGTTCTTGAATTTCATGGCAATGGGGATGACGCGAGCGGATATAAAGAAGAACTCCCGCTTCCACGAGCGAAGACTGCGCTCGGTCGCGCAGATCTTTAAACCCTTAATCCGGGTTGTCAGGGTATACCACCCCTGGATGCACCTCCAAGTGTAGAAGGTCATCAGGCGGTCAACATAGGGCTCAACGCCCAAAATCCGGCACACCCACTCGAAGTGGCGAATCTTGGCGATCGCCATGGGGTGCAACTCGGTCAAATGAACACCGTGCCTCTCAAGGACACGGTAAACAAACTTTGTCAATGGGAACCTAAGATTCCCATAAACAAAGAATGCAGCATAAACCCCGATCTTGCCTCTGGGGGCATCGTACACCGTCTGATGGGGTTCAGGAAACTCAGGCTCGAGAGACTCGAGCATGAACTTCCTGACGACGTACCGATACAGATCGCCAGGCAGAGCACACTGGCACTCGCAGCAGTACTCTTGTCATCGACTGCAGATTCGAGATCACGAGACATCTTGAAAAAAGAAGAAGAAAACGATTTCGGGAGAATGCTTGCCTGAAAAGGTGAGTATTCGCCGGAAATCGCAAAGAAGATGAAGAGAAGAGTGAAAGTATGGATTACAAAGAGCCCTCTACCCCTTTATATACTAATCGCAATTAATGCGATGAAATTAATGCGGAAGAGAGAGAAAACGAAGGTGCAATGAAACTATGACACGTGGCAAAAAGCAAGCTGGCAACAGCTGTTGACAGGACGCATACCATTAATTTCGCGGCCACGCGCCCGAAAAATCGCGCCCACGCGCCTGAAAAAGCGTCTGGAATGACCATGTACTGTCACGTCACCATAACTTCCTGCACGATCTGACACAGTCAGAAGAAATCGTCGCACGACGTTTCAGAGTTTTGGACTGTTCTTTCCACCAACTCTTCGAATTTCAAAATTCAAAATTCAAAATTCAAAAAGATCAAAAAGTAGGCGGGAAAATACCCCTTACCTTGGCAAACAAGTAACCGTAAGACGGATGCGGGTACAGTGTTAAGGCAAAACCCTTCACATACCGAGCACCCGCAGGGAATTGAAGCCAAGTAAACCTTGGCAAACAAGTAACCGTAAGACGGATGCGGGTACAGTGTAAAGGCAAAACCCTTCACATACCGAGCACCCGCAGGGAATTGAAGCCAAGAAAACCTTGGCGAACAAGTAACCGTAAGACGGATGCGGGTACAGTGTTAAGGCAAAACCCTTCACATACCTAGCACCCGCAGGGAATTGAAGCCAAGTAAACCTTGGCGAACAAGTAACCGTAAGACGGATGCGGGTACAGTGTTAAGGCAAAACCCTTCACATACCTAGCACCCGCAGGGAATTGAAGCCAAGTATACCTCGGCAACCAAGTAACTATAAGCCGGGTGCGGGTACAGTGTAAAGGCAAAACCCTTCACATACCTAGCACCCGCAGGGAATTGACGCCAGGAATACCTTGGAAGTAAAGTAACCGTAAGACGAGCGCGGGGTACAGTGTTAAGGCAAAACCCTTCACATACCTAGCGCTCCGCTGGGAATTGAAACCAAGAAGGATCTTCTGGGCAATGCTTGCGGAAACGGAAATAACATCCCCGCATAGCGGGAACGTCGAGAACTACGTTGTTTGAGGCTCCAGGATGGAATTGGTGGTTTTAACATAATTGATCACTATGTTCAAAACAACCAAAACCTCATGGAGAATCCACACAAGTGGGACTCAACGCTCCTGACTTGCGAGGAGGTTACAGACCTACCCGCATCATACCCAAAGACCAAGCAGGAAACTCGGGAATTTCTGCAAGTGACAAGGACTTCCGCGGGAGGAATCCCCATGGAAAACCTTAAAAAACCCTTTTCAAAACCCTTAGCTTAAGTCCAAAAGTTCACCTCACTTTATTAAACACTCATGAGAAGAACATTGGACTGGGGGGACTTGAAGAGGTAGGTCCCAGCAGAGCCCAGTTGGACCCGCAAGACTCACCTTGAAGAGGAACGTCTGCGCAGAAACCAACTGGATCCGCAGGACCAACCATGCTCAGAGACGTGACGTCCTTACGCGCAGTACGCAAGCTGTTCCCGCAGGAAATGCCTCCCAATGGTGAAGGACTCCGCCTGTCCCCGCAGCCTCGGATACAAGCCATCAGGGAAGGCCACCCGCGCAGCAAGGCTACACGCACAAGGCACTTAGCTCTCAATCACTCAGTGTCACCTGAAGGAATGAGCAAAGCCGGGACAATCCCGCACAAGGGCGGGAGGGGGAATACTCCCGCCCAAATAAGCCAGTCCGTACGATACGGGAAGATCTTCTGTACTGTACCTGACGAGGTATGGGAAAAAGATCTGACTAAAGATACGACAGCTTATTGACAACAGTATGGCGAGCAGCATGCTCCTGTACTGTGTCACTATTAGCCGCTGCCTACTCACCAACTACTGCCATACCACGTGCGTAGCCGGCAGTTGGTGGAAAAGGAATAGTACACAGCAGGCCTGGTCACTATCAGCCGCTGCCTACCCACCAACTACCAGCAGGGCACGTGCGTAGGCCACTGTTGGTGGAACAGGAACACTGTTGCAGCCGGCCACCCCTCCTTGGAAACCTACCTTCGGATATAAATACCACAAATGGTATGACCAACATATCTTATCTTATATCATCATATTATACCTGATATCTGCTCTAGCAATCTCTTAATATACACTTATATTTAAAGAGCAATCTAGTCTGATTCTCACGCCGGAGGGTGGTCACAAGGAGGAACCCCCCCCCCCCTTCTCAGTGACAAGCTCACGGTGTCTGTTTTGCAGGTTATCAGAAGAACCATCTTCTCAGGGTCTAATCCCTCGTGGGAAACATCTATCTAACCCCCAGGTTACCAGTAATCTGCCCGGGGTCCGGTTAGTGTTTCTTCAGTCTGTGATGTGTCTTCACCGCGTGATTGTGAAAAGTTAATGAATGATGTTTCTTGTGTGTTTGATGGAAAGCTTTGTATTCTTGTAAGTACTTAATTTCTTTCTTTTGTTTGTTTATATGTGTTAATGTTGAATGCTTATATGATTCTCTCTCTCTCTATAGTCCTTATGTATATTTGGTGCACAATCTGTATACAGCTATTCTTCTCGGTTTAACTTGGTATCAAAGTCAAGTAGGGGTGATTTTCCAGTTGTATTTTTATAGCTCGAGCTCAGCTCGTGAGTAGTCAGTAGTTTTTCACGTTCGAGTTCGGCTGTGGCTTAACTTGTCTATTATTCATTGATTATTTAATTAGTAAATTTGCATACATTTATAATTTTTCTACGTATTGTAATTATAGTTTCTATATATAACATAATGTATACTCCATATTATTTAGTTACTTTTATCATAGTTTTATATATGATTATATGATTATATTATTATTATTATTATGTAAATATATTTTTAACAAACCATTCCATCTTGGTGGAGTGGCCAGGCTGATGAAGGATAAGAACCTAACCTCCTTGAGGTCTTAGGTTCGAATCTGGAGACCGTCCCAAGTTTTCTATTACAGTGCATTTACTCCAGATGGCTTGCTCTTGTGGAGGGTACAACATCTGTCAAGTGTGGCAGGTGGCTGGAAATTTTCTCGGGGAACGTCTAGCTAAACTCGGATGCCAAGCGTGGGCCCGGTTAAGACAACATAGTCTTGGCCTGAGTGGGGCGGTTGGAGCTTCCGACTTGGGAGCTGCGGTCAACTTAACTGTGAAATTCGCCGTTCAAAAAAATATATATATATTTTCAACACATTAAATAATTTATATAAATAATGGGCTTGTTTAGACTCGTGAGCCTCCTCGAGCTCAACAAGTGAATAAATAAATTTAAAAACATAATTTGAATCAAAATCACATTTCTTTCGCCCGCCTCCAAAATAATGGCACATGATTTGTAAATTTTGAAGCATTTGAAACCCACAGGTGATCTTACAATATTATATTGTGGATGGAATCAGTAGGTAAACAATGTTGGGACAAATATTCGGAAACCTATGGTGGATCTAACACCCGAAGAATTTACCACATTAATGTCAACAAATTTTGAATCCGTGTTTCACATCAGTCAACTAGCATATCCTTTTCTTAAAGCATCAAAAGCAGGCAGTATTGTGTTCACATCATCCGTCTCGGCCTTTGTCTCACTCAAATCCATGACACTCCAAGGAGCCACCAAAGGTAAATTAAATTCTCATATTGTTTAATGCTAGAACATATAAGTTAACCATGTTTACTGTCGTTAATCGGTTTCAGGTGCTATTAATCAGCTTACAAAAAATTTGGCTTGTGAATGGGCAAAAGATAATATCAGAAGCAATGCTGTTGCCCCTTGGTATATTAAAACCTCCATGGTAGAACAAGTTCTTTACTTCTTTAATGGTTACATTAATGTTTTTTTTTTTTTTAAGAAAATAAAAATTAAGCTGTGTCGGGTTTGATTTAGGTATTGAGTAACAAAGAGTATGTTGAAGAGGTTCTTCATTGCACGCCACTTGGGCGACTCGGGGATCCAAATGAGGTGTCATCACTCGTTGCGTTTCTTTGCATGCCGGCTTCGTCATACATTACGGGGCAGATCATATGCGTTGATGGTGGGATGACTGTAAGCGGTTTCTACCCGCGACACGGCTAAGTTTTTTTTTCTTTTTCTTGGTAATCTTGTTTTTCTTTTTGATGACTTGTAAGAGGTGCTAATTTGTTAATTTATTGATATTTGGATATATGATGACTTGATGACTTATTTTTTTGAAAGGCCAATATATTAAAACTGAAAAAACGGGGGCTGCAAGAAGCAAGAACCCCCAACAAGTACAGAAAACAAAATTAAAAAAAAAGAAACAAAAGCGGTAAACATCTTGCAATGAAAAATTAACAAAGTTAAATCTGCAATATTTCTCTCAATCTAGTGAAGATCTTTTGCTCCTATGTATTACCTAAAAGAATAAAGTTATCTTGATGTCGTTTATCACCTTGGCTAGCGAGAAATTTTTGCCATTGAATGTCTTTTCGTTCCTTGCATACTTGTTGGGGAGTTGGTTATCTACTTGTTTACTGTCATTAATCGGTTTTAGGTGCTATTAATCACCCAACAAGTAACAGCCGAAACCGCTAGTGCTGCATGACATTTCTCCTTATTTCTATTGTGTTTGGTTGGATACTCAAGAATTTCTCGTATCGAATCAAAACCATATTGTATTGGTACCTTTACCCAGTCATGTAAAATAGACCAGATTTCCTTAACCGTCGGCCATTTTACCATCAATGTGAGAATGTAAACTGCATAACGTGCAACAAATTCCACCAACCTCAACTCCTCTATGTGATAGCGTCAATTTAGTAGCAATTCGATCCAAATTTAATCTCCAAACGAAGCAATTAACCTTTTTGGGTATCCACTTAACCAACACCGAAACTTCACAACTTGATGTCCAAGATTATCCGATTGCCATCTCAATGCTTGAACTGTAAAGGAAGACTTACAAAGTGGGCTTGGGTACATCTAGCCTGTTTACGTTTTTAAGCTTTAATTTTTTATTTTTTTTAAATCACTTATAGTCAAGTCATCTTCCTAACTCCTTTATGTTAAAATATTCTTGATGGAAAAAATAATATTAAAAACACAAACCTAAAAAAAATAAAAATAATTTAATATTTGGAGAATAATAACAAGAGCTAAGATTTAATATTTCTTCAATATGTTAATTATGAGTCAACTAATTACCTGATTTGATTTTAAAAGGAGGATGGAGTTGGTTATCTACTTGTTACTTGTCTTAAGTATTCTTTTATCAAAATACAAATTTATTTACAGTTCATCAAGTTACTAGTCATATATTTTATAATGTAGCATGCCTTGTTGACATGACATTGTCATCGCTTTAATATGTTTGTACTCAATTAATAATATTATTGATTATAGTACTGTAGACGATACTATTTTTTTTAATAGTAGTATGAAATATTCTGGTAAACCCGGCATTACTTAGTTAGTCGATTAAAAAAAATAAACTTAAATATGCTTTAATTAGATAAGAATAAAATAAACTATTACTAAAGTAGTGATTAAAAATAAATAAAACCAAATGCCAATTGTTCTAGCGATAGCTCCATATTTTTCTTTATGGGGGTCACGGGTTTGTTCTCGCCTAGAGCAATTTGTTTTAGGTTGAACCAAGGAGTTTTCATATTATTGGTTTCCTTCTGGATAAGTAGTTTAAGATTGTGTTTGTTTTTGCTTAAAATATCCGTAATGAGCTTACATAAGCCTCTGAAGGTAGTTACTTTTTTTCTTAAATCCAAAAACTGTTTTTATGGTCTTAATAATAAGTTAATATTCATTTTCTTCGTACTTTTTAACATCCTACCAACACCCAATGTCCACTACCACCACCCATCATCCGCCACCACCACCCATCTCCATCGTCCATCACCACCACCACCCACCGTCCACTACCACCATCACCGTCCACCACCCACCACAACCGTCCATCACCACCACTCACAGTCCACCACCGTTCACCGGCTACCACCAATTGTCCACCACGACCCGCTTTCATAGTCCGTACACCACCACCAATTATTTTAGTCGTCTACATACGTTAACTGACTTAGTGACTTATATCTACTGTGATATGTATGATAGGTAACTAATTTTCATATTAAAGGCTTTCAGACCACATCTTCAGTTGCAGAAATGAAATCATATGTAATTAATTACAGACAGTTTTTGTCTTTAGAAGACAAACATCTAAGTCATCACATTTTGTTCTTCAAACAGAAGGGTGATTTCGGGTTTCCAAACTTTGAGTGCAACAGATGTAGATGGTTTTTTTTTTTTCAATTACTGTCGTTAATTATTTTTGTTTTTGTTTTTTTTTGAACGGCCAACTAAGTAACGACGGGTACCTCGTACGCGGCCCACATTGGCTAAAGGTAGCCCGAGCCGGCCACTAGTCCGGACGGACGGAGCCCCTAGCGGTCCACCTGTTGAGGGATTCACCGGATAAAACCCGACCCCCACGCCCGCCAAAAGACACGACAGCGAGGAGCCGGTAAAACCGGGTGAGATCAGGACTCGAACCCTGGCAAGCCAGGGTCATCCCTTATATCTCCCATATAAGTTGGTGGTAGTGAGGTTTGATCCTCCTACCTCTCACTTGTAAAGTGAGTGCTCTACCATTGAGCCACAATCAACTTATATCGTTAATTATTTTTGTACTATATGTTATTATTTTTTAATAATATAAAAAATAAAAATGAGGAGACATGCAATCACATCTTTATGTAAAAGAAAGAGAAATCTGCATTTTGTTTCCCCGGTATATATCCTCGTTCGACAGGTTAACCACTGAAAAAGATTTTGCGAATTATGGACCACTGTGTTTCTCCGACGGGTTCTTCTGACTCATGCCGTCAGTTGACCGTTGGTATTTTAGTAATAACACCAACATATTAAGGGTATTTTAGTAATCTTCTTTTAATAAATAATAAATATAATAATAATAATAATAATAATAATAATAATAATAAAGCCCCAAACTCCTTTCCTAAAACCCTATCCATCCACACCTTATCTCTGACCACCACACCAAACTCCGACCACCAATCTCCTTCATCCATTCAACTCTTCTTCTTCACTTCCGGCAGTCGCACCTATTCCGGCTTCAGACTTCGGCGTGTTTGCTCCTACGGCCGTTGCTTCTCTTATCGATCTTATGATCGGTTACTTGTTTTTAATCGGTTAATTGATTTAATTGCCGGAGATTTTTTGTATTGTGTTGAGTTGAGTTGATCCAGTGTACGTGAATTAAGGATCATATTGTTCCTATTTTTTTATTTTTTATGTGAATCTATTATTTTTTATGTGAGTTGTTAAAGATATGAAGCTGTGAATATTAATTACCTTTATAAACCAAAGGCAAAAACAAGTGGAGAATATCTACAATAGATTGAAGGCACATCGAATACCAGAGAGGTTATGCAAAGGAAGATCCCTTAAAGAATGTTGCTTAAAGATTTTATTTATTTATACACATTTAAATATTTAAATAAAGTATGACTTTTTAACCCAATTTCTATCTTGTAACATGTTCTGATTTCTTACACTATTTGTTTATTAATGTATACCTTCATTAATCATTAAATCTCGTTCGTTTATGTTTTCCCCGATATTAGGTTAACACACCAAGAACACACACACTATGTGTGAGAGAAGATGCCAAGAACACCAGGAATAAATTTATAATTTTCTTTTTTTAAATTCTTGTATGTATCACAAATATGCTATAATATTGTAGAACAAGATTTGAAATTAGACTTGTAGATTTTGGACAAGATTTGATAAGTTACGGAGATGGAGGCGGATTCCGATTTACCGGAATTATTATAATTATTATACAAAACTTAAGAATTCGGGCAGCCATGATTTGAAAAAGCCCCAAATTTTAAAAATAGGGTTCTTAAGATGAACAAGATGATGAAGATGAAGAAGATTCTGGGTTTATTGATGAAGATTCTGGGTTAGATGATGAAGATGAAGATATAGGGGTAAAATGGTCATTTCAACTTTTTTTGGTTAGTCAACGCCGGTCAACTGACGGAAAGGGCACAGACTGCCCACCCAAAATTTCACAGACGTGCAAAATGCGCAATTTCATTTTCAGTGGTTATTCCATCCAACGACGATATAACCCAGGGAGGCAAATTGATGATTTCTCAAGAATAAATAATAAAAACCTTTGGAAGATATTAGTGCTGATGTTAGAATTCTTTATGTTTTTGGGAGGACCAAGTTTGTGCCAGCACATAATCGAGATAGTGACGCAGCATCCTGTTTGGGTCCCACTATTATCTCGGCTGTTCCCACAATCCCACATGACATACATACGTCAACCTTTAACACTATGGTGCTGTTTGTTTTTGCAGAGATAAACTGTCTGCAAGCTGATTTCATCTGTTTTCATGTCTGCAACTGAAGATGTGGCCTGAAGATCTGCAAGCTGAAAATATAAGACTGTTTGTTTTTATAAGCTGATACTGTCTGCATAACTGTCAAACTTATCTCACAAGATAGAAGTCATTTATTCAAGTTACATAGAAAATATAATAATAAAATTGTGGCGGCGGACGGTGGGTAGTGGCGATGGATGGTGGTGGTGGACAGTGGGTGGTGGTAATGGACGGTTTTGGTGGGTGGTGGACGGTGGTAGTTGACGGTGATGGCGTCCGACAGTGGGTGGTGGTGGTGATGAACGGTTGTGGTGGGTGGTGGACGGTGGTGATTGGTGGTGGCTGTGATGGATGGTGGTGGTGGTGGTGGTGGCGGACGATGGGTAGTGGTGGTGGATGCTGGTAGTGGCGGCGGACGGTGGGTAGTGGCGGTGGATGGTGGTGGACGGTGGCAGTGGGGGATGGTGGTGGTGGCGTACGGTGGGTGGTGGTGGCGGACGGTGGTGGGAGGAGTGGATGAGAGGGTGGCTTCAAAGGGATAAGAGTATGATATTTTTGCGAAGATGTTTTAAGCAAGATTTCTTTGCTTTTCTTTTAAGATGAAAGAAGATAACTTAAGATCTGTTTTAAGAAAAAAAACAAACAGTCTTCAAGGGTAATGTCTGCGCGCGTGCAGACATTAGCTCCCTTGAAGATGTTTGAAGAAAAAACAAACACCCCCTATGTCATCTTCATTCTCAAGACAACCCTCTTTTAACCCTTTTCCAATCTTAGGTAATCAGGTAAAAATAAAATATCAATAGGGGTGCCTTTCCTATTTAAAGATGAGGTGATGCATGACACAACAATATAAAACAAGAAAGGTAGTGATGGAAAATAATCAGGTTTTGGGTTGTCTAATGTAACACGTTTTATTAAATAGATGACACAAAATGTGTTAGCCTCTTATTATTTAAGGGCACATTCGTTTCATGTAACTGGAATTTAAATTCCATAAAATGGCACGTTTTGTTATATATGGAGGGAAATTGAAATCATACTCAATCAACTCCACATATTCATTATAATTTAAGAATCCCTTCACTTTTAAAGAAAAGTTTAAAAACATGTTAGAATGTTTAAATTGGTTCAGGTTGGAACGAGTTTTGGGACGTTGGGTTTTAGCTCGGCACGGGTTTTCATGTTTGAACATGTTTTGGGACGAATTACCGGATCAGCTTTCGTATTGAAACGGGTTTCAGCTCGGCACGTGTTCGGGTCCGACTAGAGACACGTTTTGACCAAACCAAAGTAATTGTTTTTTAAATCAACCCGTTATGACCCTGACCCGAATTCCCTAACTCAACCCGTTTGTCATTCCTAGAGGGTGGGGATAGAAGGATAATTTCAATTTCATCAACAAGTTTAGTAGTTTAGCAAACATATTATGAACTTTTGTGTAACGAACTTAAGTCATTTTTTAATACAGTTAACTTGGCATTAGAAATAGAAGTGCCCAAAAAAAAATTGGAACCGGACCCGAAAAAAAACCCGAAACCAGGTTTTTAATACCCGAATCCCTACCTGACCCTACTCCTAAGGTACGGATAGAGTATGCATTTCAATACCAATCCCGTATCCGGAACTAGATCCGATTTGTGTTCGGTAATACCCAAAAACCGGAACCGGTTCCATACCCGGAACCAGGTTTTTCAAATATCCGATCTATACACAGAAATCACCTGTACAAAAACCCAAAAATGAGGTTTTTTCAATACCCGGAAATATGGTATTTACATACCCGGCTTTAGAATACCCGATGCATATGGTATGGTTTTCAGAGACAATACCCGAACCAGACCCGGGTTTTGCCAATACCTGATTTTCTAATACCCGATCATACCCCAACCCGGTTCAATACTCGAAACTAGGTAGCTCAAAAACCAGATTACTCCTCTAACTAGAAATATCATCTTTTTGTCAGGTTGGATAATATTAGCGTGTTTTGTTACAAACTTACATGCAATATGGCCTTTTTCTTAACTTCATTAAATTATAAAAAAGATTGAAATCCGTAACCACTTTAAAAACATTATAATAGTTAACTCTAAATGCTAAATTAAACAAGTCATGTTACTTAGTTACCATTTCAAGATTTACACAACTCATAATCATAGCATTGTCCGTTATCTTCATTGTCATACTTCGTAAGATTTAAATGATGCCCGACATGATTACTACATCTATGCACTCACAATCCTAGTACAATCTATCGCACGACTTGGGTACTCTTGTCTTCTCGAGCATTATAAAAGATGTGTTTGTACAATTGTGCATTCATGTTCCTACTTGTGCAATACATTATGCAACAACATTCCTAGTACTATCCACTTATATTCATAGCATTGGCCATTATACACTTCTAACCACTTGCTTTCCTAGTAGGAGCCACAAATGCAAACACTCACCATCCTTGCACTATCGATATGGCAACTTTGATACTATCATTCCCCTAAGGTATGGAGCACACCTTTGTGACACAAAAAATGATTTATACATAACTAGGAGCAACCCGCTCCTTTGTGGCGATAAACACGAATTATGGTGGTATTAGCTAGGTTCGTACCTGCACATACATTAAATTTAAAACATAAGTTAGTAAACACCTAGAATAGTAGTGATACTCGTATAATATATGATACAAAAAATTTATATATTTAAAACAACGCTTATTCGGTCGGTAAAACACAGTCATTGCATTTGGTCGGTATCAACTATGTTTATTACGTTTGGAACTAAACCCAAAAAAGAGTTCCGTCAAGTTAACATTATTAAAACAAAAACATTGGCGTTACGGCGACTCGATGCTAGTTCTATCGGTGTCAATTAGGTACATTGCATGTACAAGAACTAAACCTAAAAAATAATTTTGTCATATTTAAAAGAAATAAACAAATAAAACATAATTAAAAAAACCTAATACATAGATGGATAACAAAAAAAAGTTTTTGCAATGGAGACTTGAACTTGAGCTGATTTGCACATCAAGAATTAGGAAGCATTCTATCAAACAATTAAACTAACTCAACAATTTGAATAAATCTCGAAAGTAATTATATAAATCGTCAAAGTTATAGCTTTAAAAAACTTTTTGACACCAAAGTTCTCAATCATACTAATTTATAATTCGTCAAACATTATATAACATTTTTCCATCACTTACTTAAAATTAAGTGCATGATTAGAATATTAAACATGTTATGTTTCATGACTTGAAATTAATTCCAAATTAAGAAACATCTCCATCACATTTGGCATGATTCAAACAAACATCCATGTTTCTAACACCACTTTTGACGAGGCCACGAGGGTCCAATTCGATCACGGATTCAAAACACACATTCATAATGTGTTTCAAGTATCAATCAAACAAGAAATTAGACGGTAAAAGAGAAACCTTTAATGCTATAAAAGGACAAATCGGCCGAATCCATTAGTAAGCAAAACTTCCTTTATCACTTATAACATTAGAGAAACAAGTTTTCTTTTGATGATTTAGTTGTTTTTAAGTTGGTAAACATTAAACATTATTGAAAGGGATTTGAGATAAATTTCTTGATTATTTGGTGGACTTTACATCATTGACGCCTTAAGCCATTTGACTTTGTTTCATACAAGTCTTATTTCGTACTTTTTCTAGTCCATTGAAGATGATTGCCTCTTTGATCAGCAATCACTAGTTATAGGTTCAATTTTGTTGCAGTTATAACACTCAATATCTTGTATTGTTGCTGCTAGGGTATATTGTCAACGATTTTAATATACGTTACCGGCACCTTATTACTTGAAAATATCTATGTAGTAGTAATGGAGAATTGTGTTGGTTCATTCATGCAATGTTTTAAAAACCGTTATTTTACTTGTGTTGGATTGGGCTAAAAAATGGTATAACCGGTTGAAACGTGTTATTCCAAAAGGTTCAACCGTTTGAATAATTTACCTTATAATTTCCTATATATGTAACTTCAATCCAAAAATAACCCAAAAGTAAATGATTTCATAACAAAAACTAATCCAAAAGTTAATCCAAAATAAAAAATATAATGCAAAGCACTCGATTTTAAAAAAAAATAGTCTTAAAGTTTACACGTTTGAATGTTAACTGTTGGGTTAAAAGTAATTTTGAAAAACTATGGTCCGCAATTAACAAAATTTTCTCGGACTTAAAACCGGTTTGTCAGTAAAAACCGGTATTTTAGACAAAAACCGCCGGTACGATGTTCTAGCAAACCGGCCAAAAACACCGGACTCAAAATACCGGCCTGCTGTGTGAAATCCGGTTTAACCGGTTCAACCGGCCGGTATGAATCGGTTTTTAAAACACTGCATTCATGTCTTTCATGACACTTTCCTTATTATAGTTAAGGTGTCTTCAACTATCGAGGATGATGATAATCTTAGGAAATTCTAAAAAGTAATTATATATTTATGGTTTTTGTATTATCATGATTCATGAAATTTGTAAATATATTGCATTACTGTGTATTTCCTATTGATTTGTTACGTATCAAAGAGAGATTTAAATGTTTATAGTCAAAGTCCATTTTGCGTATTTATTGAATGTTGACATGTAACTACCACAAAATGCATGTTTACTAACAATACACGATCCGAAGTATGATACATAATTGCGTGTTCACTTAAGTATGCTTTGGTAGGTATAAAACGTTCGAGAAAATGACATCTACAGTTCTGTATACAAAGATTGTCATTTGATTTTGATCTCTAGAGAAATCATAATTATGCATCTTAGAGACTTAGACCATTTGCGATTCACAATCATATTTCAATCAAGGATGTAGCATATATATCACCTAATCAAGGATGTAGCATAATTATGCAATCTTAAGTTTAATCCGTCCACACCGACATGTAATATAAATACTTTTGATGAATTAATTTTCTTTATTTTTCATGTTTATATACATTGTTTTTCATCTTCTTCTTCCTTATATATTAATTAACTAATATATTTTTATAGTGAAAAGTTAATGTACAAATGAAATTAATGTGTTAAACGTGAGAATCAAGTAGAGTAGTTATGTAATTACATTATATAGTAATTATGTAATTACTCTATGATGTAATTACATAATTATTCTATTTGTATATATAATTACTCTAATTGATTATCACGTTTAGCATGTTAATTTCATTTGTATTTGATTCAAACCCTATATTTATATATATACATACATAAAGTTAGATCTTTTTTTGAAAGAAGAAAAATAAAATAAAAAAGGTGTTCTAAATTTTTGTTTTTAAGCTCATTTATAACCGGCTGTACACATCCAGCTGTGTGTCCATTGCATGTGCTAAAAAACCACAAAATATAACCTTTTTCTTTTTCGAGAAGAATGCGTTGCGTTAGCCCATGTTTTTTTTTCTCTCAAAATAGATAATTTTAAGTTTTAATAACTCAAAAATACGTTACCCGTGATGCATGTCTAAATTGATTATTATTATTATTATTATTATTATTATTATTATTATTATTATTATTAACTGAAAATCATACTAATCTTTTGATTAACAAATAATACTACTTAAATCCAAATTAATTAGATTTGGAAAGAAAAAACAATTATAAAGTAATCATAATTCGTAAGATACCGAACTACCAACATAAACATTAAGCCATATAATCATCTTTTAATCTTGAATATAAGATTATAATCCAACATTAAGCCATATAATCATCTTTTAATCTTGAATATAAGATTATAATCCTTCATTTCCCCGTTAACACCACACTTCATAACGTTTGATAATATTATTTATGATTGTTTTCTAATCTTTTATAATATTATTTATAACATCATCTGATTTTTAAATCTAGTCCGACGAGTTTGACACACGCCCTGGTAAGATGTTTAATTCTACAATTATGAAAACACTGATTGCAATACAGGAAAAATAGATTAAAAAAAGTAAAGGTAACAGATTTGAGAAAACACAACCATTTAATTTGATTAAGAATAATTACAATGGTCTAAACTTGGATTATCATGGAAGACAAATTCCTTTCCCCCCAAAACACTAAAAACCCCCAAAACACTAAAAACCCATAACCCACACCATTTTCATTTCCTCCTTAGATCTATAACCACCACACTAACATTATCGGAGCTCCGCCTCGCCAACGCCAACTTTGTCAGCAACATGGATGCATCCAAACACGCTTTGTCCCACTTCTCTGACCCTGCTTGTTCATTCTCAACTGAACCTTTCATGCTTGCATGTGGTCCCTTCCCTTTCAAACACATCCTTGCCACTCCACACGCCGTGTCATTTGACACCACGTCCCACAAACCGTCACTTGCTATTATCAAACATTCGTCCTCTGGCGTCCGCTCAGTAACTGTCACCTCAGGCTCACAACTAACATATGGTTTCAAATAATTGTCACCTGAAAATGTGACAATAGATTGCTTTTAAGTTTTAAGAGGTGTTTTGACATTTCAAAGAAGTTAGTTAACGTTAGTGTTGGTATCAAATACAAACTTTTTTAAAAAAAACCTCTTAAAAACCGTACAAATAACTTACTGTAATTATTTTTTACTTTACACCTTTTGAACTAAAGGTAATATTACTAATTTATTTTGATATTCAGTAAATTACTTTAATTACACTACTTCAAAACACTTAACTTTAATTATCTATACGTTTAGCATGCTAATTTCATTTGTACGGAATTCCACCTGTTAACGTTAAATCTTACCGATGGCTCTTGACATGGCGTGAACACCGAGAACTCTAGCACCTTCCCAATATATCACTCTCCCGCCCGCAGCTTGAATCCGGTTAAGCTCATCCGGACGATCCGGCTACATACATAAAAAGATATCAGAATTCTACAATATTAATCCAAACCTACAATCTTAGTAGAGTAATTATGTAATTACTTGTATATATAATTATTCTACTTAATTCTCACATTTAACAAATTTCATTTGTACGTAACTAACAATTAAGTAACCAACCTTATGATCGCTTGATAAAGGAACCGCTTTACCATTTCGACAAAGAACAGCTCTTGAATCCCCACAGTTGGCAACAATAATTTTATCCGGTGTGGTGATTGCAACAACTGCAGTTGATCCAACCGCATCAGAATCAGGAGCTTGAAGCTCACACCGGCAGTTACCACCGACTGTTCCTTTGTTCAACTCGATCACTTCTTTGTCCATCCGGTTAAAGCTTCGTTCCATCGTCTTCGACCATTCGGTTAATTCAACCTTTTGGTTCAATTCTTCTTTCACTAACACGTGCAATCGATCCTTACACCTCGTGGCCACCTGTCATAATTAAACCAAAACGTTCACCACTCGTGAATTTTAGTGTGTTACATGTTCAATTTCAAATTATGTAACTTGCAGTTTTTTTTAACGTCAAAACTTTTTTCAAAATGAACTCGGCTAGTAACAAACTAGTCAGGACGAGACAAAATTACAAACCGACGTAATTTGTTGTTTTAGCTTAAAAACAGAAGTAATTTGTAGTTTAAAAATGAACTCGGCCAGTAACAAACTAGCCGGGACGAGACAAAATTACAGACAAACGTAATTTGTGGTTTAATAAAAATAAACACGGCAAGTAACAAAGTAGCCAGGACGAGACAAAATTACGGACAGATGTAATTTATGGTTTAATAAAAATGAACTCGGCTAGTTTGTTACCAGCCGGGACGAGACAAAATTACGGACAAACGTAATTTATGGCTTAAAAAAATGAACTCAGGCTAGTAACAAACTAGCCAGGACGAGACAAAATTACAAACAGACGTAATTTACGGTTTAATAAAAATGAACTCGGCTAGTAACAAACTAGCCGGGACGAGACGAAATTACGGACAGATGTAATTTATGGCTTAATAAAAATGAACTCGGCTAATATGACGAGACAAAATTACACGTAATTTATAGTTAACAAAAATGAACACGGCTAGTAACAAGCTAGCCAGGACGAGACACAATTACGGACCGACGTAATTTGTTTAATAAAAAAGAACTCGGCTAGTAACAAACTGGTCAGGACGAGACAAAATTACAGACCAACGTAACTTATAGTTTAATACATACATGAGAACAACCATGGCCGTCGTACACTCCAAAATAATGAAGACTAGACGTTTGATTATTATCATTATTACTTATAAACGACGGATAAATCGCCACCGCATCTTCTATATCCCTCCGCCGTCCACAAACCGACGCAACGCCGAATTTCGGTAACGCTTCACCGTTAACAAACACCGTAGATCCTAAAGGTCTCAAAATAGCAGCAACTAACGGTTAATGTTTAACACCACCTTCATCCTCCTCTTTTGAAAGAAAGATCGTCGGCGGAGAGACCAACAACCGCGCTTGTTTGGCTCCGTTCTCCGTTTCAAGCGCGGTTGCCGGCACTCCATCGACGAAATTCAAGCGGCGGAGATCTAAGCGTCTCCGCCGGGCGGCTTGTGAGTTAGTTTGACGGTGCTGCAAAGCTAACTCACAAGCTGAAGTGGCGTCGTTAGCGTTATTGTCGTTAGCGCTAACGACGCCGCAACAAATCTCCGCCATCTTTCTTCTGATGAATCACAAAAACAACAGGTTTGTGAGACTAAACTGGTGTTAATTAAGTGACTGACATCATCAATCACTGTACACAAAAAACCACACACAGAGTCTGAAAATGTAAATGAAAATGAATAATAGGTTATGAAGGAGAAGAAAAGAATTGAAGGGATAAAAACTTGAGAGAAGTGTTTAAAGGGGACAGTGAGGGACCTCAAGGGAAGCTTTTTGGTGTCGCCACGGGGTGACTGCCCGGGCTGACCGACGGGCAAGGGGGCAACTGATCGAGTGACGTGTGGGAGTATGTTAAGAGAGTGGTTCCCTGCCTAAAAACCTAGCAACTTCATCTGGGCCGTTGGTGTGTCATCTGATCGGACGCGTGTGCTGTGAGCTTTTCCGTGCAGGAGACGTGGGCCAATCAGGTGCATACACGGCGGGTGGAGAGTAATTTCACGGTCTGACACGCATGTGGTCATTGTTTTGAATAAAAACAGTTGCTTTGGTTTTTAATTAACTTTTTGGTTTAATTTGTGAAGTCAGCTTCTCATGGGGTTACGTGGCAAAGATCGTCAAGTACGAGATTATGTAGCTAGCGTCTGTGGTTTTTTTTTTTAAGAATAATAATGACATGAAAATATCTAAGGGTATCAATCAATTGCTTTGGGACGGTATTGCTTAAACTGTAATTATAAACTAACATTGTGAAAAACAAATTTTTGATTTGGTTTAAGGTTAATAGCAAAACTCACCCATTTGAGAAGAAATAATTTCATTTCATATATAAGTTAGATTCAATTATTAATCATTTCCGATATACATTTAGGCTTAAAGTATGTTTTGTCAAAAAAAATTAGCCTAAGTCTTTTGTTAAATGTATAATAATGAACTAGGTTTTAAAACTTTTGGTTGAGAATAATAAATTTGAGACATAACTTTGATACGGAACTTCAAACAAGTTTGGTTAGATATATTGTTCTTAGTTTTTAAAAGAGGTATAACGGTATAACGAAAGTAATTTGTAATGTTTGGATCCCTAGCTCTCGACGCGGTTCGCTTCTTATTGTCCACAATGACTCGCAGAGCCCGAGGAAGCAATGCTTTATATTTAGTAGAATAGGCTTTGCGATTTAAAAGGGGGATAGCAGCGCAGCTTGTTGCTCGCTTACCCATTATCCAGATGTAGCTTAATTTGTGTTATATATAAGTTTTAAATTAAAAAGAAATATTAAAAGAAAAACATAATTGTTGGTTATTAGTTGTTTGAGTATATTATTTGGTATGTTATGTTGCTTAATTTATGATTAATCGGTTTCTCTCCACCCTATATTATATCAAGTATTGGTTACAACAAATGAAAAGATAAGTAAATTGTAATTTAGATAAAAGTATAAATTATAAAACGCTTCCTATATCTCTTCATTAATCTTCAAGCATATTCAAGTTCACATGAATTAAAAACTTTAAAAACCAAAATCATAACAGTAAAACACACGAATATAATTTTAAAATAGCTAGAATACCACAATATAATAAGTGCAAAATTTAAAATACAAATAGTGTGGAATAAGAAATAATATTATTAGCTATCCAGATTAAATAATTGTAACTGACATTTATTATTTATGGAGTTGATAAATTGGATGTGGTCTAATGGTAGAGCACTCACTTTACAAGTGAGATGTAAGGGGTTCAAACCTTACTATCACCAATTTATATGGGAGATATGAGGGATGACCCTGGCTTGTCAGGGTTTGAGTCCTGATCTCACCCGGTTTTACCGGATCCACGCTGTCGTGCCATTTGGCGGGTGTGGGGGTCGGATTTTATCCGGTGAATCCCTCAATAGGTGGACCGCTAGGGGCTCCGTCCGTCCGGACTAGTGGCCGGCTCGGGCTACCTTTACCAGTGGGGGCCGCGTAGGGAGTACCCGGCGTTACTTAATTGGTTGTTCAAAAAAAAAATATTTATGGATTTGACCCAAACAATTTTTTTTAAATCTATAATATATATAAACGAAAACATAAAAATCCTACGTGTCGCGATGTCACAATGTGGTCGCTCCCCCTTTTTTGGAGTCATCAGATTTGCTTAATTTTTAAATGGAGGCTTCGCATGCATTTAACCCGAATTCACGGCATGGGTCTTACCAAACCAAGATATTCCTTAAACGGGTTGTAACATCTCATTGAATTAAAAATTATTCTCACCAAATTATTGATGTGAAAATCCTATAGAATAAGATATACTAAAAATTATTATATGATTTTTTTAAATAATATTTAAAATTAAGAAACAAACTTACAGTAAAAAAATAAGTGGGTCTTAAGTCTTACCAAACCCAGATAACTTTTATTCCGGGCTATAACATCTTAGTTATTTGTGAAACCTTTTTTTTATCATCTGACTCTAAGTATATTATAAATTTCATTACAATAAATAAAGTTAAACCCAAAAAAGTATGTAAATATTAAAAACAAGTAATGTAAAACAGACACCGTTATACGGGGGGTAATAACTAGTATATCATATATACTATATAAATGTTTAACGTAATATCTATAATCTATAATACATATAAACGAAAGCATAAGAATCTCACGTGTCGCGATGTGATCGCTCCCCCTTTTTTTGTAGTCACCAGATTTGCTTAATTTTTAATGGAGGCTTCTCGTGCTTTTGACACGAATTCACGTGTATGGGTCTTATAAAACCCAGATATTTTTTAAATGGGTTATAACATCTCATTAAATTAAAAACTAATTTACCAAATATTTGACATAAAAATCCTATAAAGTAGGGATATACTAAAAATTAATATATGATTTATTTAAAAAAGATATATATATATATATATATATATATATATAATTTACAATTAAAAAACCGATTTTATAGTGAAAAAAATTTATGGGTCTTGGGTCTCATCAAACCCATATAGCTTTTAGACCGGGTTATAACATCTCATTCATTTGTGAAACAATTTATCATCAAACCATAAGCATATTATTAACTTTCATACAATAAAAAAATAAATATTCAAAAAATAAATAAATATTAAAAACAAATAATATAAAACGACCTATGTAATACTAGAGATAAAATTAGTATAATATATATTTGAATTCGAATTTTGAACTGAAAAATAAATCATAAATTCGTATTAGTTTCGTATTCGATTACTATACTCGAATGCATATTTCATAAAACCTAATTCGAACTAAACTGAATTTCAAATCAAATTCTAAACACCCATAATATAAAAAACAAACAATTAAAACATCATACTGATAAAGGGGTTTATTTCAAGTGGTTGTGGGTTCAAATTATAAGAAGTGTTGGGTATAATAATTTTATAGGAGTGAAAAAGGTATTTATAGATAGCGTGCATCCGTTCGATAAAAAGAAAACATAGATAAACAATTAATTTTCTATTTAATTCAAATACCATCATTACATATTGTAGGAAAAGTGGTTCACTTTGAGTTAAGATAATAATAAAAATATACTAACGATACTCTCTTTAATCGTGGAAAATTCATTTAGTACAATACCGTTTACAAAAGTATATAAAAGAATACAAAATGCAAATTTATATACCTAAATGATTCAATCCATATCTTACTAAGAGTGCTTACATAAGGTTTCTTTTAGCATCCATGTCACGAGTCTTCATCACTTGACTCTTCAACAAATGTTTATTCAAAACAACGATTCGTTTATTAAAATTGGGTAACGGTTTTGGTTGAGGATCGTGTTAGACACGGGACCCTTAAAACAGATTCCGTGCCTACTCTCAAGCGCGTCTGTTTCCCAGGGTACAACAAACGGAACAGTATGTGTACTGCCGGAGATGACCACGAACCCGAGGAAGTCACCGGCTATATTGGTGTTTATCAAGATGTAGGAAAATTTGTTGAGGTTGTTTGACATAAGTATAGAGAGTGTTCCTTTCTAAATTTTGTCATGAATGTGTGTAAGTGACTTCAAAATATTTTCTAAGTGTTATTACAACATGAACCAACAAGTTCATTATATACTTACACAAAATGAGAAATATATTCAACCAAAATTAATATGTCATAAACAATAAAATTAATTTAGTCATAAACAAGATAATTAATCTTGTAATAAACTTAAAATTAATTATTGTAATTAACATGGTTAATACTTTTAATTAGATTTAAATGGTGAATCAAAACCATCATATTTATTCATGACATGAGTTGAAACAAACTATTGACCAGGTCCAAACAACTGTTCGCAACAGTCCGTTATGCAGGCGCGACACTCATGCGCTCCTACGTGGGACACGATGTCAAAGATAAATCCAATTTTCTCTTGTTTGGTTATTCCAACCATACAACTTCGAGCATTGATATTAATTCATCTAAGCTCCGTTTTGGACACTCAAATCAATATTTATACAACACATATATAAATATATTATTCATGTCCAAAGTTAGTGAAAAACTCATTTATTCGTTCAAGTCATATCTTAAGTTTGCAATTGTTTTAATAATAAACTTTATGAGTTTTATGTTTTGATGACCAATCAAGACCATAAACTCCAAAATATGTTTATTAAATAAAACATTATCTAACCCGCTCGTTAGAAAATTAAAACGATTACAAATCGTGTGTTCACCAAAATATAGTTTTATCACACTAAACCGATTCTAACACGCTCGTTAGAAAAATAAACGATTGCACATCGTTGAAGTAGATGGTTTATAAGATAAAACGATTCTAATACGCTCATTAGAAACAAATGTTTACTAAACGATAAAATGTTGGTTCTTATTAACATAAGCCATTCACAACTTCTTGTTAGAAATAACCAATTTTACATCGTTTTTAATACTTGTGATTCTTATGAACCACTTCTAAGACATTCCTTAGAAAATAAAAAGAATAGACTTGTTTATAAAGCTTGTTAATTTATAAGATTTAAAGCGGTTCTAAGACGCTCCTTAGAAATAAGCAATTATAAAAAAACCGTTTTAGAGATTATGGTTTATAAATACAAAATCGATTCTAACACACTCCTTAGAAATAAACGGTAAAAACCGTTATAAAGCTTAGTAGTTTATACGAATAACACCATTTCTAACACGCTCATTAGAAGGTATAAACCATCAATTCGCCAAAATAATCTTTTTTAACTTGTTCGCACACTGCGAAATACCTACTTCGCAAACAACAAAACCGTACCTCGCATCCCACCGTGTATGTTTATAAATACATATGGTTTTACTAAACCAACATTTTCTAATACGCTCATTAGAAAATATAAACATTTCAAACCCAATAAGATCAGAATTATTACGCTAAATAATATATATTCTAACGCGCTCGTTAAATGAAGAATGATTATAAAAATCATTTTAAATTAAAAACCCAACGGTTTTTCAAATCGTTTCAATATATTGTGATTCTCTTAACGCAAATATATATGCAACAAAATGAGCACTTTTGTTCATCTCATCTATCACCCACTTGAAACTTATTTTCCATATTAAGTTTTGTACTAAACAAAATCAACATGGATTTTATGAGTCAAAATAAAACCGCCATTTTATTAATGACATGTTTAGAGTCAAAACTCCCATATTAATTCATGAGAAGAAATTGTCAAAAACTATTATACGATTTGTAACGGTATTCGGATTTAATATTGTACTACAATATAAATAAATCCGATATCTTTTGTACTAATCAAATTATTTCCCCAAATATTTATAAGATTTTATAGAAAAAATCCAATTAACATTTTAAACCTTCGTGAACCAAAAATCCTTATCAATAGGTTTTAAGATTGAACCGTCAATCTTCACGAAATTCTGTTTTAAGATTGTAGGAAAAGTGGTTCACTTTGAGTTAAGATAATAATAAAAATATAATAACGATACTCTCGTTTATCGTGGGAAATTCACTTAGTACAATACCGTTTACTAAAGTACATAAAAAGAATATAAAATGCAAATTTATATTCCGAAATGATCAATCCATATCTTACTAGAAGTGCTTTCACAAGGTTTCTTCTAGCATCCATGTCACGAGTCTTCATCACTTGACTCTTCAACAAATGTTTATTCAAAACAACAATTCGTTTATTGAAATTGGGTAACGGTTTTGGTTTAGTATCGTGTTAGACACGGGGCCCTTAAAACAGATTTCGTGCCTACTCTCAAGTGCGCCTGTTTCCCAGGGTACAACAACCGGAACAGTATGTGTACTGCCGGAGATGGCCACGAACCCGAGGAAGTCACCGGCTATATTGGTGTTTATCAAGATGTAGGAAAATTTGTTGAGGTTGTTTGACATAAGTATAGAGAGTGCTCCTCTCTAAATTTTGTCATGAGTGTGTGTAAGTGACTTCAAAATATTTTCTAAGTGTTATTACAACATGAACCAACAAGTTCATTAAATACTTACACAAAATGAGAAATACTCAACCAAAATTAATATGTCATAAACAATAAAATTAATTTAGTCATAAACAAGATAATTAATCTTGTAATAAACTTGAAATTAATTATTGTAATTAACATGGTTAAATACTTTTAATTAGATTTAAGTGGTGAATCAAAACATCATATTTATTCATGACATGAGTTGAAACAAACTATTGACCATGTCCAAACAACTGTTCGTAACAGTCCGGTATGCAGGCGCGACACTCATGCGCTCCTACGTGGGACACGGTGCCAAAGATAAATCCAATTTTCTCTTATTTGGTTATTCCAACCATACAACTTCGAGCATTGATATTAATTCATCTAAGCTCCGTTTTGAACACTCAAATCAATATTTATACAACACATCTATACTACTTAATAAACAAAGGTCTTCCTTTGCCACGTGTCTTCTTCATACCCCATCCTAATTCTCAAAATCCCGCCTCCCTTCTGAATCCTTATATCACTCACAAATTGGATTCCTGTTCCACCCTATTTTAAAATTATAACCCCAATAACCATCTCATCATCCTTGAGGTTAAAAAACGCTAAACCATTCTTGCCCCTTTCCTAGATAGCCCGATCCTTAATCAGATCCCTCAAACTAGAACAACCATGTCATAATCCTTGCTTAAACCCGAACAAGCAGATTCTTATCACCGCATGTCATCATCATCCACATCTCCTCGATCCGCCAGCGACTTAGGTATAGCGTTTTTTCTAATTGTTTGTTTTTCTATGTTTTACAAATTTTGTATATGTTTGTTGTTCTGTTATGGATTTTAATTTTGCTTTTATGTTTATTTTTCGTTAATTATTATCGTTGAAGGAGATGTATTGTTGTTGAATTTGTTGTCTCCATGTTTAATTTCATTTAAACCTTAATTTTGCTTTTATGTTCAGCTTGTAAAATTTTTTTCATGTAATTTTGTTTTCATTAGTTCAAACACTTGGCGTGCATATACACATTATAATGAATATTGTGTAAAAATATTATTCATTGGTGGAAACCTTTCTATTTAAATAGGTTATGAAGTGGGGTTTGGTGTACAACTTCTAAATGAGTAAAATTTTCATAGGTTGCCATGTTAAATTGTCGTTTTTATTCAAAGAACACGAATTATTCCAATGAAACTGAAGCAAACAATCGTCCAATGCAAGTAAATCCGAGGATGATGTTGAATGGATGAATCAGATTGCAGAATGTCCTGTTTATCATTCTTCAGTTGAGTCCGTTTTGAATTAAATCAGATTGCACTAGAAGCAAACAATCATCCAATGCAAGTAAATCAGATTGCACTAGAAGCATCAAAATATGGTGAGTTTTGATTATTTTTTTACTTTACTAAATTAATGATTGATTTATGTTGTTTTGAATTAAGTTAATAATTTGCAGGTATATGCAAGATTGTTCCTCCTTTAATCTCTCAATCGGTTTCCACAATCCACATATCTTAATAATTGAGCCGTCTTCAAGATTTAAGGTATCAATCATCGTAATCGGCCATCGTCTTCAAGATTAAAAGTATAAAACTAGCTTGCTTTACATCACCATTTATACTCAATTATCAACATCATTTGTCATCGATTCATAACTAAAATCATTTTGAAATCATCGTCTTAATCAGCTCATTATATACCATCTTCAATATAAGATTTGTATCTACATCTCTTTATTATTGGGTGCTCGAATTAATATGGTTACTTATTTCTATTTCCAAATCCTCGATTTCGATTTAAGGTTAATATATGGTTTAAACATGTATTTGTTGTTTTTATGACTTTTATCATCCAATTTTTTTAGCCTATTACTCAATATCCTTTAGAATAGGTTGCAGTTAAGAGGATAGATTGAAGATCATGTGTAATAGATGGTAGGAAATCTGTCGGTCAAAATTAATAAATGGGCCATTTTGTGAATACCAGAACTTGAAGCATAACTGTATATTAGAAAGGTTAAAGTAATTTGAAATTTATGCATAGCTGCATTCAGTATGTTTTTAAAAAAACTATACTTTCTAACAAAAAGATATAGTAAACATAATTCTTTGTTGCATTTCAAAACAATAACACCTAACTCGATTAGGGATTATATGGTTGTTAATACATTGTTGACAAATATCAAAATTCCAATTCTTAATGGGTTGGAAAAAGGTAAAAGTCTAATATAGTGTCAAATTTGAATGAATTTTATGGCACTTACTACATTAGATTAAGTTTGTGCAGTCCTGTGATACATTCTTTTTTTTTCTACCTAAATTATTATGAATTATTGTTGACTGCGTAGTGACCCGTTATATTCACTATTAATTAGATTAGTTTTTGATTGTGTAGGGGTCCTTGATCTTTGCGTCGATTTGTGCCTTTTTGTGTTTCTTTGCATCTGCTCCCCATATCCCATTTCCAGGTAAGTTGCTTTGCTTATGAATCCTTTAAATTAGGGTGTGCGTGGTGTGGTTCGGTGCGTTTTTAAGATAAAACCAAATAAAAAACCAAAACTTAAGTTTTTTGAATTTTAAGACCATTTGGTTTCGGTTTTCTCGGTTTCGGTTTTTCGGTTTTCGTTTTGGTTTCTGTTTGGTTTAAGTGTTTTCAGTTTTGATTTTGTTTCGGTTCCCTTTCGGTTTTTTTCATTTGACCTTAGAAAATTTAGGCCGAAAAAAAAGTTGTGGAAAAATAATGAATATAAGTATCAATAATTTTGTTAATTATTAACTAATTGATAATTATGCATGTTGGTTAAAAAATATTTGAGTTACATACTTATTAAATTCTTATAAATTATTTAAAATAAAAAATAAATAACAATTTAGAAATTCACTTCGGTTCGGTCTTTTCGGTTTTTATTTCATGAAAAAACCAAAACCGAAACATAACTTCAGTTTTTCGGTTTTTACTGTTTGGATTTTTCGGTTTATGATAGGTTTTTTTGTTTTCTTGCACACCCCTACTTTAAATCTATTTGTCTCCACTAATTGCTATGATTGCTTTTCTTTAAGTGAAGATATCTACATGTTCTTGACGTGACGATGGTTAAATATAGTTGTTAGGAATGGGTTTTTTTTTTGGCTCTTCAACTTTCATTCTTCATGTAAGTCCACAGATTTTTTTTGTGTCCATTTTTTTCATTTGGGTCTGAAATCTTTAAAATTTAATGGTCATCACATGCATTTAGAGAACTTACAAGCTATTATTTTTGTAGTTAACATTTGTAAAAACCTTATCTTTTTAACAATTTGCAGGGTTTGATTAGCCATTTTGCTGCAATATTTCTTCAAATATTTTATAATTTGTTTGGTTTAATCTTGTCCTTATTTAATGTAATTCACCATTTTGTTTATTCTTTTCTCTCATGACATGAATAATTGTATCATTTATATTGTGTTCGATCATTTATTGTATAGCAAGCACATTAATTATTCTTTTTCTTATAGTATGGTCATTTATGTTGAGATTTCGTTCTCTGGTAAACGGGCAAGTATTTATAAGGTATTTTTTTCGTGAAATATAATTCTATATGGTAGAAAATGCTATATTTACATATTTATGTTTGTTTAAGCACACTTATCTTCTAAAATGTAGAAAATTTTAAACCTTACTATTAAACAAACATGTGATATCTATCATAAATATTTTGTCAAGTTATAATTAATGCATTAGTAAAAACAGTATATAATTTAACTATAACATATGTTTGTACCTTTTATACTTAATAGCCAAATTTATTTATCATGACTTATTATTATTGATACTTTAAATGTTTTGAACTTATAAAATTAAATTTGTTAAACCCGTGTTATACACGGGTATTTAGCCTAGTATATAAATATATTATTCATGTCCAAAGTTAGTGAAAAACCCATTTTCATTAATAAATTTTTCCAACACATATATGAAAAGCATATGGTAATAAGCTAGTCACTATCTCTTTTTGAATTGAAAAACCAATCTACATAGCACAGGTGATATACACAATACAAAATCAAACAAATTTAACTTTATTTGGTTTTCATAGAAAAATTAGCTGTGTATAAATAAAGATATACGTATATTAATTACTATAAAGTACAAGCATGTTTAGTTAACAAAAAGTGAAAAAACAAAAACAACCGATTATTCGGAAAAATGTAAAATAGAAGAGAACACGTGTAAATATATGAGGGGTGATGTTGAGAGGTGGGACCAATGGTTTGACGGTCCTGCGGAAATAAGTACATCTCGATCGGAGAGGTTGATGCGTTTCCTTTTAGACACGTGTTTTGTTTCAACCTAAATTACAACCCCCTTTTTTTTACAATAATTACGATTGATATATATATATATATATATATATGGGATGGTTCAAGAGAAATATGACTTTACTGTGAGAAATGAATCTAAACCATTGATTATGTCTAATCAATGGTATATAATCATAATGCCAATGTTGTAATAGATAAAATAAATAATGCGCATGGTATTTAAGATGAAAGGGTACTTTGGTCCTTAAAATGTATCAGGTATTTTTGTTGTTTGTTTTACATTCCTTATAAAAATACATAATTAATGTCATTTCATAGAATACAATTAATGTCAAATTACTTACTCAAAATAATCAACGTTGATTTATACTTTACTGGATAAGAAAAATTATACATTTTTTTATTCTCATGTTGAACTATTACCAACATTCTCTTGTATGGTGATATAAACTATTATATATGCATGAATTGTTAATATCATGATCTTTGTATGTGATAACATGAACTAGTTTTGTATGTGTGTATATAATGTGATATGTGTAGGTGATAACAATACCTAGTTTTGTATGTTTGCCTATATATAATGTGATATGTGTAGGAAGCTAATGTGTAAGTTAATACCATGATCTGTGTAGGTGATAACATGAACTAGTTTTGTATGTGCATGTATATAATGTGATATGTGTAGGTTAATACCACTATCTGTGTAGGTGATAACATGAACTAGTTTTGTATGTGTGTATATAATGTGATATGTGTAGGTGATAACGCGAACTAGTTTTATATGTGTATGTATATAATGTGTTTTGTGTAGGAAACTATTCTTATATGTGTTATGATGAACAATTGTGGTTGTGTAGGTAAATCATGTGTAAGTGATATCATGAACTAGCTAGGTTTTGTACGTGTAGGTTAATATTGTGATTGTTAGATATATTTTCCGATACGTGTTACTATGAACAATTATAGTATATGTAGGTTAATATTGTAAATACAAATGGGCTTGTGTATAATATAATTTGTGGAGAATGTTTGTATAATGATTTACCTACAGTGCAGGCCAACTCCATCAATATAAAGTTAATATAAAGCACATATGTTTTGTAACCCATTTGTTATGAATAATTTCATAACATATCTGTCGTAAGACTTTTTAATGACAGAAACAAACAAAAAAAAGAAAAAGAAAATCAAGAATGAAAATTTTACTAATAGAATTTAAAACATTTAAAGAACATGTCGTGGATGATTCAAAATATACATATAATTGCATTCCTAACCTATTTAGAATTAAAATTTTCAATATATAAAAATCGGTTTGATCGATAAATGTAGATAAGGTTTTTTAAATTTCTAATTAAACAATATGATTTTTGAAATACCCAGGTACAATAAAATACTTGTTTAAATAAACTAAAATTTGCAAAAATAAGATTGGCAATTTCCATATAAACTTCTTATGGAATTTTACCATCTTGTCCCTATATTTAATTAAAAGGAAAAACTAAAAGAAATTTTCTGATTGACTGGATTGACTTCTTATACTTCTTACAATAACTTGATTTCTTTCCTGAACTTAAACATATATATATATATATGAAATGATTGATATATATATAATTTTAAGGCTGAAATTTTACAAGGGCAAGTATGCCAAGAACTAGTAAGTGCACGTTTTAGTAGCGCTCTAAGATGAAATGAGTTAGGTTCTCGGTCGAGGCATGTAGGTTTAATATACATGATGAACATCTGGTTACCGAGATAGAGTTTTGTCCTTAGGTAAGAGGATGAGTATCATTACAGAACTGTAAAATTATTTAAGAAATTGAAGGAACCCTTGAAAACTAACGTTTTTTATAAAAATTTTTGTATGTTAATGTTCTTTGAGATTAATTTTATCATTGTTTATATCTATATCTACAATTACAATTTTGAAAATTAGTTTTTAAACACATCTATGTTTTGTTTGACACCTATGTAAATTTGTTAGTACATAAATTTTACATATATGTAAACTTGTGATTAATATATGTAATCAAAAAATTTTATATAAAATATGATAAAGCTACTTTTAAATAATGTTAATATATAAAAAAAATAATAATTTGTTTTATTGTTAAGAGTTCTTAAGAATTCTTAACTTTTTTAGAGTTCTTAAATGACATCAACCCTTTAATAAGAAATTAAGAGATATGTTAACTAAAACCTCACATGTAAGATGTTGGTTCACACATGACATGTTTGTGGCATACATATTCATATTCAAAAGGTTAATTTGGTGTTAAAATCATACAATATCTAAATCACAGAAGAATCAAATGATCAGCAAGATTTCAACATTTACAATCAAATCAAACTTTTGAGTTCAATTATTAAACCGGTCCTATAACAAATATTGGTGATGATATTTGAAGTTTGGTCGATCATAATTGATAATTCGTAAGGCTTGTTTTTGTAGGATATGAGACCAGAAAATCTACTTTGGATAGTCATTGCCACGTGTTGAAAAGGGAGTGGGACGTGTGTACACCTAACCCTAGGGTTACCCCAGAATCATGGACCCCTATTGAATGATTAAATTTAGATATTAAATTATAATAATAATAATATTGTAGGGGTATGGTACTAAACCCGGTTTTACGACCCTAAATTTATTATGTTTGGCTTATTTTATTATATGGACTAATACAATGTTATTGGGCTGAGGGGGTTTTGTGGAGGTAACCCTAACTGGGCTAGGCCCATTAGGGTACCATGATGGTGGCCATGAGGCTCTCTATATAAGGAGATCTCCACCTCCTTATTAAGGGGTCATGCTCAATAAGAGCCACCACCACTTTTTTGTGTCTGTAAACAAGAGATCCTCAGGATTTCTTAGCAGTCACCTCCACACCCCCGAAAAACCATTGCAGGTCTCAAGCAACCGGAGAAGAAGATCAAGACGTGGTTCGTTCATCTCGAAAATCCGTGGAAACATCGTCATGGATCAGGTCAGATTCATTTCATGCTTCGACATTGGCGCCATCCGTGGGACGGCAACGAACTACCCTTCGATCTCCCTCTCGGTTGTCAGATCTCTCCCAGGAAAAACCCAGATCTGGAAGTTTACAGAAAAAGGCTTCAAGGCTTGTTCTATTAAAGCTCAAAAAGATCCATAGATCTAAAGGAGGCTTCCAGATCTGTGCAAAAAGAAACTGCCTGATTCGAATGATCAGGTCTCCGGATCTGTGATGGTTTTAAATCTGCTCCGAGCTTCAGATCTATCTAGATCTGATTTACAAATCTAGATCTAGATTACAGACCTGGATTTTAGGTTTAAAATTGCAGATCTAACTCTTAAATTGCAGATCCAGAAATTACCAGACTTCCGCCGCCATGTACGCGCGCCCGCGGATTCTCACTCCGCAGCCATGCATGTGCCGCCGCGGGAACCACCATGTGGGTTTCGCGCAAAAAACCTCCACCATGTGGGTTTTGCGCAGAAGACTGCCATCACGCATGCTCGCCAGCGGTCACCATTCCGCCGACATACGTGAGCGCCCGTGGAAACCACCGCGGAAACCACCATGTGGGTTTTGCGCAAGAGACCTCCGCCATGCATGCGCACTCGCGAGTCTCCACTCCATCGCCGTGCATGCGCGCATCAGGCCTCGCGCCAAACTTAAAGGTTGGGAATCCTCATAATATCCCATATGGCTACGCGCCAAACTTAAAGGTTGGGAATCCTCATAATATCCCATATGGCTACGCCCCAAACTTAAAGGTTGGGAATCCTCATAATATCCCATATGGCTACGCGCCAAACTTAAAGGTTGGGAATCCTCATAATATCCCATATGGCTACGCGCCAAACTTAAAGGCTAGGAATCCTCATAATATCCCATATGGCTACGCGCCATACTTAAAGGCTAGGAATCCTCATAATATCCCATATGGCTACGCGCCATACTTAAAGGTTGGGAATCCTCATAAACCCATACGGCTTCGCGCCGAATACAAGACCGAACGCGGCTCCGCTCCGTTCAACATGCACACCGCCATGATGCTTGAGCGCAGTCGCATATCACATCACATCAGTGCACGCAACATCTGCGCATGGCGCATGACACAAAGTCTACGCGCACGCGCATGCAACATCTGGCGTGGCGCGGGACATAAAGTCTACGCGCACGCGCATGCAACATCTGCGCGTGGCGCGGGACATAAAGTCTACGCGCACGCGCATGCAACATCTGCGCGTGGCGCATAACACAAGCCAGAGCCTATGCGCACGCGCATGAAACATCTGCGCGCGTCGCATGGCGCACAGTCTACGCGCACGCGCATGCAACATCTGCGCGTGGCGCATAGCACAAAGCCAGAGTCTATGCGCAAGCGACATAACAAATGAGTAGTCTAATCCCAAATCAGGATAAGGACAACCTCATTTAGCAGCAATGAATTAGGGGACTGTCGTGGTATACCACCACCACGTTATCGCAATAGAAGACATCCGAATCTTAGGGCGGGAGCCTAATAATATCCCACATGGCCACGCGCCAGCTTTATTATTCTTATAGCTCATAGGTCGCCTCACGCGCAAGCTTCATTATTATAATAGCTCGTAAGCCGCAACTCGCGCAAGCTTCATTATTATCATAGCTCGTAAGCCGCAACTCGCGCAAGCTTCATTATTATCATAGCTCGTAAGCCGCAACTCGCGCAAGCTTCATTATTATCATAGCTCGTAAGCCGCAACTCGCGCAAGCTCCATTATTATCATAGCTCGTAAGCCGCAACTCGCGCAAGCTCCATTATTATCATAGCTCGTAAGCCGCAACTCGCGCAAGCTCCATTATTATCATAGCTCGTAAGCCGCAACTCGCGCAAGCTCCATTATTATTATAGCTCGTAAGCCGCCTCACGCGCAAGCTTTATTATTCTTATAGCTCATAAGTCGCCTCGCGCGCAGGCTTTATTATTCTTATAGCTCGTAAGTCGCCTCACGCGCAGGCTTTATTATTCTTATAGCTCGTAAGTCGCCTCACGCGCAGGCTTTATTATTCTTATAGATCCGTAAGTCGCCTCGCGCGCAGGCTTTATTATTCTCATAGATCCGTAAGTCGCCTCGCGCGCAGGCTTTATTATTCTCATAGATCCGTAAGTCGCCTCGCGCGCAGGCTTTATTATTCTCATAACTCGTAAGCTGCCTCGCGCGCAGGTTATGTTACATTATTATCGAGATGCGCGCTCCATCTTTTATCAGGCCTCGCGCCACTATGATGCGTGCTATATCTTATTTATGCCAGGGCACCATCATTATCATAAGGACCGCAACATGTCACCATCATGAAGAAAACCTCCCAAAACTCAAAGACAATAAAGACAAGGCCGAAGAAAAGGGAAAAAACCGCCTCATGGCCTAACACACCTCATAAAGTCCAGCGCTCCACCTAGACGCTTGCGCGCCCAGAAGCAACGCTGGACTTGGGGGGCTTGTAGGGGTATGGTACTAAACCCGGTTTTACGACCCTAAATTTATTATGTTTGGCTTATTTTATTATATGGACTAATACAATGTTATTGGGCTGAGGGGTTTTGTGGAGGTAACCCTAACTGGGCTAGGCCCATTAGGGTACCATGATGGTGGCCATGAGGCTCTCTATATAAGGAGATCTCCACCTCCTTATTAAGGGGTCATGCTCAATAAGAGCCACCACCACTTTTTTGTGTCTATAAACAAGAGATCCTCAGGATTTCTTAGCAGTCACCTCCACACCCCCGAAAAACCATTGCAGGTCTCAAGCAACCGGAGAAGAAGATCAAGACGTGGTTCGTTCATCTCGAAAATCCGTGGAAACATCGTCATGGATCAGGTCAGATTCATTTCATGCTTCGACAAATATTATTATTAATATTTTGGAAAAAGAAAGTTGATCGATATGTCTATTTTGTCTTGCAACTTTCTCCTATCTTCAAATCTCAAACAAAGATTTTGTTCCTCAAAAAAGTATATAACATTTAAACTAGATATTTATTAAATTTACCTTAAAGTTATTTTATATTTTGTCTGGGTTTAGAATTTAGTTTTCAATACATTCTTTGGCTTAAAGGCATCAAGACGTTCTTCATTGTACGAGACTAAGTCGTGTGTGTGAGTTTTTTTTAAATGTAATGCGGGTCTAATAGAGCTTAAGATTACTCATTTGTTGTAAAATTGTAAATTAACTACTTTAAACTTATTACGGTACCTACCATACCTAAAAATGAATTGGTCCATAAGATTACGCAAGTTACAAAAATAATCAATGCATTAATAGTTAGGTAACTTGTATTGCTTTCGTTAGGGACACCAAATAATCATATTTAACGAAAAACCCTGGAAATGTGGGCTTTTGTGTCACTGACTCATTTGAGTATTTTGGTAGAGTAAATATAGAATAATTGTGTTGCAAAATTAAAAATGTTAAATCTATATAAAAATGATAACACGTGTATATATATATATATATAATGATACATGTTTTATAAAGTTATTTGAAAACCTTTTCATGGCTAACTCATGACACAAAACTGTTTAAAATAAACAAACAAACAAATAATAATAATAATAATAATAATAATAATAATAATAATAAGTATGTTATTTTTTTGGGACAAACTATAAGGACATCAGGTATTTTAATTAGGTTAAAAAAACTGCATTTATGTTCCATCTTGAGATTTCACATGTTATGTAAAATTTGAACCACGAGGATCTAAATAATCAGTTTCGCAGAAATTTTGCCCGAAGGTTTCACTAAACCGGGAATAATATCCGACAAAAGCCCAAAAATCTATTGTTAATTTTTTCTAAAAAAAATACTCATTTCGGATATGTTGTCGCTTCATGTAATGTGTGTGTGTATTTATCACATAACAATTCGTAGTTGGTTGTTTTATAATTAAAATGACATGCTATAGCATAATATAACTTTGTGTAAAAGCAATCAAATAACACAGAATGAGACTCGTTGGGGCCAATTTGATAAGTGGTCTCAGAATTTAAACACTATGCTTACATTAAATGGGGGTCTTGAAAATGTAATGTAATTAGAGCAAATAATCATAGCTACATATAGATTTTCAAGAGATTATGACTAATTATTGATTATAAAACCGACATAAAAATTTGTCGGAAAAACTAATACACTCACCCTTACCACACAAGCACTTTCGTTACATTGTTGGATCCCAAACCCAGCTACCACACCACTAGAAACACTACTGATCGCCAAACTGACGCTACCACAGCACCGTAACCACACAATTAACCTCCACTTCCTTACTGTCCAGAAAGGCTATATTAAACCTTATTTTTTAAAGTTAAATTGTTAGTTGATTTTGTTAGATTGTTCGGGTTTATGTTGTATTGTTAGTTGATATATGCATGCATATGTCTGAATGAGTGTGTATGTATTGTTACTTGATTTTGTTAGATTGTTAGGGTTTATGTTGAATTGTTACTATGTTAGTTGCTATACATATCTAAAGCTAGAATTTGATTCTTAAACAACTTTGCAAGCTCAGATTTCGCCTGACTCGACTAGTTTATCACTTATTATAAATTTAACTACTTTTTTTTTGTAAATATATAGTTATTTATAGTTTTAAAAAATATATATATTATTTGTTCTTTATCGTTATGTATAATTATATTTTTAAGTATTTAAATAATTTATATATAACATAAAAAGCATTTTTGTATATATATATATATATATATATATACTTAAGCTCGTTTACACTCACATGCCTAGCTAGTCATGTTCGGTATGGAAACCTCGGGCTGGAACACATTTATTAAATGAGCTTTAGTTTTGCCTTGTGCTCGTTTAAGATCAGTTCATTTCAAGCTTCAAGCCTTCAAGCGAACTGATCTCGAATGACTTGTTACTTGTTTGCTAGCTCGTTTACACTTTCAGTCGTCTGTACATTTCTTAGATTCTTTGGGTGCTATGAAAAGAAATGTAAAATCGGTTAACAAACAAACGAATAATCTATTTATAAAATAAAAATAGAAAGAAATTTAGCAAAAAGAAAAAGAAAAGAAAAGAAGATGAGTAAGATATAAAAAATGGGGTGCGTGTCATATAGAATATGGAAAAGGTGAGGCCTGGCTGGTGGTATACTATACGTAATTTTGAGACACAATATCATTATTCAAATATTTAACAAAGTTTGGTTATTGTCCGAGTCACCACATGCCACTCACTTTCCATCGAACTTCAAATAAAGAAATTATAACAATAACATTTAAGATATTATGCCACCAATATATTATATATCAAGGATGATAAGGACATAATGATAAATTATAATAAAGTATGAAATGGATGTGATATGTGAACAACGAGAGCAAGATGGGTACGTTATTATGTTAACCAACTTTTGAACCAGAATCTGGTCCACGTGGTACACCTTCACTTATTCAAACCATCTATTCAAAATTTCAATTCCAAATCATATATCACGTGGCCGGAACGATTTCTCTCTCTGGAGGGTGAAGATGAGGGCTCTTCTTGTTAGGGGAGCCAACATGGTTGACCGACAAAGAAAAGAAGGATATTCTGGAGAAGGCTCATAGTGCGATAAGGACAACAGATAGTTGGGGAATTCAAAGTTAATGATATTGGATTTTGTGAGACTTGTGTATTGGGAAAGAAAAGAAGAGTTCAGTTCATTGTAACTTTCTGTTTTCATTCAGTTGTAATCGTTTCGTTTTCTTGATTTCATGATAATAAACTTCGATTGAAACCCTTAATACTTGATTTCTCTGGTGTGTTTTACAACAATTGGTATAGATGATTTTTCTAGGAGGGTTTGGGTATTCATCATTAAGCACAAGAATGATGCTTTTCAAAGGTTTAAGGAGTGGAAAACCTTGGTTGAAAATCAAACAGATAGAAAAATCAAGAGGTTAAGAACAGATAATGGACTAGAGTTTTGTAATAGAGAGTTTGATCAGTTTTGTAAGGAGAATGGTATAGGAAGACATCTGACAGTACCAGGTATTCCTCAACAAAATGGACTAGCAGAAAGAATGAACAGAACACTTCTAGAAAGGCTAAGATGCATGAGAATTAATGCAGGGATGCCTAGAAGTTTTTGGGGGAGAAATTGTTACCACAGCAGCTTACTTGATCAATAGATCTCCATCAAGAGTTTTGAAAATGAAAACTCCTATGGAGATATGGACATGTGAGAAACCTGATTGTAGTCATTTAAGAGTTGTGGGGTCTATGGCTTATGCACACATAAGTCAAGACAAATTGGATGCAAGGGCCATCAAGTGTATTCTTTTGGGATACCCTTAAGGTGTTAAAGGGTATAGACTATGGAGAATTGATGATGGCAGCCCCAAAGTGTTTGTAAGTAGAAGTGTGGAGTTCAATGAAAATTTGTTGTATAAGGATGTTATTGGTTCTGGTGCTAATAACAAGCATGATCCAAGCTCTGTTATAGAGAAAATGCAGATTGAGGTGGAGCCTGTAAATGATGAAAAACAAGGTACTCAGTCATCTGTAGGGGTAGAATTGGAAAGTTCTGGTGAAACATCTAGTTATAATCTGGCTAGAGATAGAACAAGAAGGAATATAATCAAACCTATAAGATATAGAATTGGAGATGATATTTCTGCAGTGGCATTTGTTGCTGCAGAAGAGGAAAGTGTTAATGAACCTTTATCATTCAATGAGGCAATTTGTTCTAGAGATAAAAAGAAATGGTGCAAAGCAATGGATGAAGAGATGGCCTCATTAATAAAGAATGAGACTTGGGAATTGGTAGATAAGCCCAAGGATCAGAAGCCGGTGTCATGTAAATGGATTTATAAGATCAAGGATGGTATGCCAGGAGGGGAGGGTCCAAGGTTTAAAGCTAGATTAGTGGCTAAGGGATTCACTCAAAGAGTTGGAATAGATTACAATGAGATTTTTTCACCGGTTGTAAAGCATACATCTATAAGGGTAATTTTGTCAATTGTTGCTTCAATTGATTTGGAACTTGAACAATTAGATGTTAAAACAGCTTTTCTCCATGGATACTTGGATGAAAAGATTTATATGACACAGCCATTGGGTTATGTTGAGAAAGGTAATGAGGAAAAGGTTTGTCTTTTGAAAAGGTCATTATATGGTGTCAAACAATCACCAAGGCAGTGGTATAGGCGTTTTGATGAGTTCATGATTACACATGGTTTCTCAAGGAGTTCTTATGATAGTTGTGTGTATTTTAGAGAATGGAGCAGTGGGAAATTCATCTACTTATTGTTATATGTGGATGACATGTTATTAGCGTGTAAAAGTAAAGATGGAATAGAAGAAACTGATGATGTTAGAATTTGAAATGAAGGAGTTGGGTGAAGCAAAGAAGATTTTGGGAATGGAAATTACAAGGGATAGAGGTAATAGACAATTGAGACTTACACAGTCTAAATATGCTGAGAAGGTTCTAAGTTTGTATACCATGGAGAATCTAAAAGTTGTTACAACTCCTATAGCAGCCCATTTCAAATTATCAGCTCAAGATAGTCCAAGTTCTAAAGAAGACATAAGGTATATGGAAAGAATTCCTTATGCAAATGTAATAGGAAGTTTAATGTATCTTATGGTTTGCACAAGGCCGGATTTGGCGTATGCAGTAAGTGTGGTTAGTAGGTATTTGGCTAAACCAGGAAAAGCTCATTGGGAGGCTGCTAAATGGGTGCTAAGGTACTTAAAAGGTACTAAAGGGTATGGCTTGAATTTTGAACAGTGTGGGGGTGATCAAGATTGTGTAGAGGGTTATGTGGATGCTGATTATGCTAAAGATCTTGATAAGGGGAGGTCAATCACTGGTTACGTACTCAAGGTTCTTGGTCATGTTGTTAGTTGGAAGGCTCAGCTTCAACATGTTGTGGCTCTATCCACAACAGAAGCAGAAAATATGGCACTCACAGAAGCAGTTAAAGAGGCTATATGGCTAAAAGGACTGATTTCCGAACTAGGGGTAAAATCGTCCAAGTCTGTGATTTACTGTGACAATCAGGGTGCAGTGCAGTTATCAAGGACAGTGTGTTTTATGAAAGAACCAAACATATAAATGTAAGATTACATTTTATTAGAGAAGTTGTTGGTTCTAAAGAAGTTGAAGTGCAAAAGGTGGATACCGATGAGAATCTTGCAGATTTCTTAACAAAGTCTCTACCGGGCTCAAAGTTTAATGTGTGTTTAAATGGTTTGAAGATTGGTTAAAGTTGGTAATTGAACTTTAAAGGTGGAGATTGTAGGATGTTAAAGTCAGTTAGTTAGTAATCTGGTTTAGTCTTTGAACTGATATGCAGTACAGGGACTGTTTGGTAATTTCTTGAAAGACTTTAAAGGGTTTATTAGTTATAAACTCTAAGTGACAAGCGGATAAATCTTCAGGGACTAATAATGAAACTTTGGAGAGTTTGTTAACAGCAGGTTAACGAACAAATTGGGGATCGTTATGTAGTTTGTTAGAGATTAGGGTTTCATGACGTTTTTCGGTCTTCTTTGTAAACAATTTCGTTTCTTCTGTAATCATACAATCAATCATTCCGCAGTAATAAATCTTTGATTGCGTTATTAGATTGATCCAATTCTTGGTGTATTTGTACAACAGATTAAAAAAAACCACTTCTTGTCATGCAACTATTTGCTTAGCTTTGGCTAGATTCGTTTTATATTATAGTTGCTAAAGAAAAAAAACATGTACAAGTGAACTAAACCAACTTTAAAATCCCATGCAGTTTTTTGTTATTTTATAAATATTTTTGTCGTATACTCTATAAATAATTTGTTGATGATGATTTGAGTATGCAGTTCAGCTTGGAATTTCTGGTATCATCTTAAACTATCCGGGTAGTCATACCTAAACTACCCGAATGTGTTCAGACCAATCACATCAATGTGATTGGTCTGAACACATTCGGGTAGTTTAGGTATGACTAAGCAATACCTTATCAATTTGGATTTGTTTAAGAGCAAATTCCCAAAATAGCTCTTTTCTGGAGAGAGAAACACCAAAATAGCCCATTTAATCTCACGTATGCGTTAGTTTAGGAGATTCCCCGTTAATTTTCGTGGTTGAATCAGATTTTGACAAGTGTCCAACAATCCAACCTACCACGATTTTTTTCAACCCGGATCTGTCTGATACGTTATATTTGAAATCAAATATAACCTCAAAAAAACCAACTGCGAAGTGATGTTTCAAGCTGTTTTTATCGGCAACGTGAGTTTTCTAATTTATGGTTTTGAAAGGTTTTTTGAAATTCATCTCCTTGGATGAATTTCAAATGAATTTCAACGTCGGAGACGATTTTCAATCAAAGTTTATTATCTTCTTCTTTTGTAAACCTCTTTCAAAACTTTTCATATCATCACAACCATCTTCTTCTTCTCCCACTCCCGTATGAAGCTGTTCCGATTGGGTTGTTCATCTACTTGTTGGTCGTGAATTCGGTGGCCTTCTCAACCTTGCGTAAATCTGAATCTAATGTGTTTATTTCTCAACCTTGATAATTAAAAATTAGTTTCTGATTATTTTCAATTAGTTGTCAATGATGTGTTTATTTCTTGATATTTGTTTTTAGATGGCTGGGTTAAATTGCCGGCAACCAATGTCGAGGATCTGCGATTTGCGATTTCCAACCAATGGCTGGGTTAAAGTGCTGCCAACCAATGGCTGGGTTAAAGTGCCGCTTAGATTTAGGTTGAACCAATGTCAAGGATCTTGTTAACGGCGGAGGATCTGCGATTTCTTCCGTTGTGGATGGTAGATGTGGTAAGTTTAATTATTTTTTAATTTTTGCGGTTTAAAATATTTTTATTAGTAACTAGTTCTTTTAATAAATTTCAGGTTTATCTTCCAATAAGTGTTGAACTAATGTCTATTAACTTCCGACGTCATACGGGGAATGAAATTTATTGCTAACCTTGCTTTTAAGTTTCTGTCTTTAGTTGTTATGATTGTTTAGTTAATAATCTTAAGTTTAGTAGATGTATCGTCGAACGTATGATGAGATTGAGTTATAGGAAGAGACATTTAACTTATTAAATGGCAAGAAAATTGAAATAAACATACAATTAATAAAATTGTATTAAAATTATTACAAAAATACATATATTAAAAACAAGTATTACAATAAAAATCGGCCGGTCTGCACAATTCTAGTAGGTCGTAGTAGGGTCCACTGTACCTATTCGGCTCTCTAATTAGGAACCATGTCAGTACCTTGAACTCTACCACTTCTACCTTGTGAAGACACGACTATATTCCGAGATCACCAATTCCAACAACTCGGCAGGGAGTTAAAAACAAATTACGGCGGCTTCCTTCTTGGTCTTCGCATGATTTTTGTATAAGTGAAATATATGTGTTCTAACATTTGGTGTTTCCAGTTTGTTAATAATTTTTCCAAATATATGTATATGTATTTATAGATATAACCACTCAAATAAAACGTTATATTTGACCATAAATAAGTAGTCAAACATAATTTTGTTATACAAAGCAGTAGTCAAAGTTGGAAATTATACAAACCATCTTCATTGATAGTTTTTGAGACAAAGTAGTTTGGCTGACCATAGTCAAAGTTGAGGTTTATGTTTCAAAACCATTGTCAAAGTTGGTATTGTAATAAAATCCATGTTCAACGAAAATTTTGTGGAAAACTTTAAGTGGACCCCATCCACCTAACTATTTTCAAAATTAGTTGGTTTTATGTTGAAAACCAAAGTCATAGTTGGAATTACTAGTAATACCAACTTCTAAGACATTTTTGAAGAGAAATACATCATGTGGACCTCATCCACCTAAGCCTTTTCAAAACAAGTTTGTTATATGTTGAAAACCATTGTCAAAATTGGAATTCCTATTAATTCCATCTTCGAAGACATTTTTGAACATAAAATGTTTTGTGGACCCCATCCACCTAACCCTTTTCAAAACTAGATGGTTTTATGTTGAAAACCAAAGTCATAGTTGGAATTCTTATTAATTCCATATTCAAAGACGTATTTGAGGAGAAATACCTCGTGTGGACCCCATCCACCTAACCCTTCTCAAAACAAGTTGGTATTAAGTTGAAAACCATTGTCAAAGTTGGAATTCCTATTAATTACATCTTCAAAGACATTTTTGAACAGAAAATGTTTTGTGGACCCCATCCACCTAACCCTTTTCAAAATTAGTTGGTTTTATGTTGAAATCCATTGTCAAAGTTGGAATTCCTATTAATTCCATCTTCAAAGACATTTTTGAGGAGAAATACATCCCCATCCACCTAACCCATTTCAAAACAAGTTGGTTATGTTGAAAACCATTGTCAAAGGTGGATTGAAGCACATTTGTATTGCCAACGATGGATTTGCACTGGAATGTATTGTCAAGTTGTACTGTTCCATTAGACTCTTTGGTTTACTTTCAATTATCCCATCATACTTGCTAACGGATTTCTTACTTTGTTGACTTGAATGTGTTGTTTTCATGGAATTTGATAACGTGGTGTTTTGCTATGGTGGTAAATGGGAAGTAGTTAATGGAACGTACGAGTACGTCCCTGTGAATTGTAAAAGGGGGGGCTTAATTCTGCCATCAAACGTTACATATAGTAAGTTCATAGGCATAATTCAAGAGCGGTTTAAGGTATGCCATGTATCCCAACTATCATACAAGCTGTCATCGTATGTGTATCCTGTGGATATAGAAGACGATTACGACATGTGTATATTTTTAAAGAAAGTTATGAAAAGCAACAATTCTGGAATTGTGTATGTGTATGTGGTTGGAGATTTTGGTGATCGTATGCCAACAAAATGTTTTGAGGGTCGTGTGTCCGAAACGCAACCTGGCCAGGAGGGTTTCAAGACGTCCGACAACGAAACAATCCCTGACCTGAATTTGCCATGCATACCGGATTTGAATATAACAACTTCCATTTATAGTGATTTTACTGGTAGTGTCTCTACACAAGGTCGCCGGCTTATTGATGAAGGTAGTCCTTCTAACTCAAAAATTGGAAACAAACGTAAAGAAAGATCCACCTCTTCGCATCCTATTTTAAGCAACTTGTTTATGACCAAAGACGATTTGCAACTTGAGTTTGGAATGATGGCTATAAATGAGGGCTTTGAGTTCATCACTTCTAGATCTAACACAACACGATTAGATGTGCGTTGTAAGTTTGATGGGTGCCGGTGGAGGTTGCGGTCACGTAACGTCGATGACACTAAAGCATTTTACATAACGTATTTTGATGAGGCCCATACATGTTCCAGAAGTTCGTTGCATCCTAACCATCGTAATGCAAATAAAAACGTAGTTGCGAATTGTGTTAAGTACATGTTGAAAGACAGCACACGTAACGTTAAAGGGAAAGATATCGTCAACATTATGAATGAAAGATTCATGGTTGATTTGTCATACAAACAAGCTTGGAAAGGTAAAGTTCATGCCGAGACTCAACTTCTTGGTAACTCCGACGACTCGTTTGGGAGACTTCCCATTTATTTTCACAATTTAGAAGTTTCCAATCCAGGTACTCGAACACTTGTCCTTAGAGATGAGTCAAACCGGTTTGAGATGTCCTTTGTTTCTCTTGGTGCTGCGGTAAGTCATTAGTATAAGGTTATTAAGATTTGTTATGCATTGCTGTTTTGTTTTACATACGTATTGTTTACTTATCATTTCAGATTCGGAGTTTTATTAGGTGTTTGCGTATCGACGGGGCTCACTTGAAAGGGACCTTTAAAGGGACAATGTTTTTGGCAGTCGGTATGGACGGTAACAATCAAATTTTTCCCATTGCTTTCGGTGTAGGTAAGAGTGAAAGTGGTGAATCTTGGTCGTGGTTCTTAACCAACCTAAGAGAGTGTGTAGGTGACCATCCCAACTTAGCAATAATTTCCGATCGAGCAAAATCAATTGAGTTAGGCATAATGGATGCATTTCCCCTTGCGTATCACGGGTTTTGTTGTAGACATTTGTTGGTTAATCTACGATTAAAGGGCAAACCTGAAAAACGAATATATTGGGCAGCATGTAAAGCGTATAGAAGATTCGATTTTAATCGCCATTTTAAATTACTTTGTTTAAAACAACCGTCCGTCAAGGATACCCTTACCAAGATTGGTTTTGGAAAGTGGGCTAGATCCCATTGTCCCGTTCGCCGTTATAACATAATGACCTCAAATAGTGCGGAATCTATGAACGCTTTGTCTCTACATGAAAGAAAATATCCGATTACGGAACTAGTACAATACTTTGTGGATCTACAAAAAAGATGGTTTTATGAAAGGCGAAAATACGCAGGTAAAGTTTGTTTTCACATTCACTAATTATCATGCATAATTACTAAAGTTAACAATTGTACGTGCTTATTCACAGAAACAAAGTGTCATTCACTTACAACATGGGCTGAAAGTAGAACAAGAAGAAAACGAGAAAAAAGTCGATCGTGGAAGGTTACGGGCATAGACGAATATCATTATAACGTGGACGACAATGGCAGACGATGCAATGTCGATTTGTTGAATCGAACATGTGAGTGTCGCAAATGGCAAGTGTCAGGATTACCTTGTGGGCATGTAATATCGGTTAGCAGATTCTAAAAAATGACAGACTGTGGTTACTGGGCAATGGATTACAATACCAAAGAGTTCCTTGCATCTACCTATATGGAACCCATATACCCGGTGTCAAGTGAATCTGAATAGGTGGTACCAGAGAATCATGTTCCTTTACTCCCCCCACACATGGATAAAAGACAAGCGGGGAGGCCACGGGAAAATAAACGTATCCCGTCTAGGGATGAGGTAACGGCTCCTAGTGTTTGTACCCGATGTCATGCTACCGGTCATAAAACTACGTCGTGTAAACAACCACCAAAATCCCTGTTGTCATCCTCTAGAAATAACACCAAGACTACTAATGTTTTTTACAAGTCTCAAGTAGCCGGTGCATCACAATCTGAAGCCATGACTGTGGATTTGGACGCGTTTTAAGTATGTTGGTTATCAACTTGCTTATGGGTTGTATGTAGGCGTATCATTTTGTTGTGTGTCTTTTTTTTGTTGTAAACGCTTGTAACGATAACTATATATGGAAGGTTTTTTTGGTATGTGTTAGGGTTTGCATGGATGAAAGAAGTTTTGTTTTACTTTAGGTCTGCATGCAATTGCATGCCTTGTTATGGCAAAAGTAGTTGGGGTTTGGGCCACCAGATTATTCATACAACAATACAATTTGAACACTAGACACTACATTTTTAAAGACATGAATCTACTACATACAGCGGAAACATAGTTTATATATTGAAAATTCGGTGATTACATAGCATCGACCCCCGTGTTGCACAAAAACATGTATCACCCATCCGCTTCCATACAAACGTTCATAAAAACATAAACTACATAACATAATATAGTCTTATATTAAACACATAACACAACCTACACGACCCCAGCCTTAGTTATGATATTATCCCAACCTCATGTCAGTAGAAACATCATTCAACAGCGGCTTTTTCGACTGTTCAAACTGTCTGACCTTGTTTTCAAACAACATGTGGGCAAACTTCCAACGAAATTCCTTTGCCACTTCACTTGAAACCTTCGGGTTATGTTCGTCCAGTTGATATACATCCTCACCTTTTGTTAAACGATCAAGGAATAAACACACCCACACACCGCAATCACCTAAAGGCGGTGCCTGAAGAGGTACGTTCTCCGGACAGACCCTCTTAAAGGGCGATTCCCTGTATTTTTCCTTCACTACTTTGTATCCATGAATCGCAAGCCAAGTTGGAAAATTTACGTCCAGAAACCGACAGTTGTCCTCTCGTTCATTCGGAACGTATCCAGGCCCACCAATAATTGACTAGCAACATCTTTTTGAGAAACTTTAACGTAAAACATATATTAAGGATACATTTTAACGTTTAACATATTTTTTATCCATCTTTTAACGTATTACATAAATTTTGGTTCTTATTATATTGGGTCCACCAATAATTGACATGAAACATATTTTTGGGAAACATTAACGTAAAACATATAATCCGGATACATTTTCACGTTGAACATATTTTTGAACCATCTTTTAAGGTATTACATAAATTTGGTTCTTATTTTATCGGGCCCACCAATAATTGACTAGCAACATCTTTTTGGGAAACTTTAACGTAAAACATATATTAAGGATACATTTTAATGTTTAACATATTTTTGATCCATCTTTTAACGTAATACATAAATTTTGGTTCTTATTATATTGGGCCCACCAATAATTGACATGAAACATATTTTTGGGAAACTTTAACGTAAAACATATAATCCGGATACATTTTCACGTTGAACATATTTTTGAACCATCTTTTAACGTATTACATAAATTTGGTTCTTATTTTATCGGGTCCACCAATAATTGACTAGCAACATATTTTTGGGAAACTTTAACGTAAAACATATATTAAGGATACATTTTAACGTTTAACATATTTTTGATCCATCTTTTAACGTATTACATAAATTTTGGTTCTTATTATATCTGGCCCACCAATAATTGACATGAAACATATTTTTGGGAAACTTTAACGTAAAACATATAATCCGGATACATTTTCACGTTGAACATATTTTTGAACCATCTTTTAACGTATTACATAAATTTGGTTCTTATTTTATCGGGACCACCAATAATGTAGACTACATTATTTTTGGAAATACTTTAACGTTCAACAAATAAACCGGGTATAATTTTACGTAGAGTACATTTTTGGGCCACATAGTAACGTAAAACATAAATTTCGTTCAAAATTTATCGGTGCTGCAATAATTCTTATTAAAAATCTTTTATTTTAAATACACAACAATTTTTCCTAAAGTTGTGAAACTCATTACAATGTCAAAACCGATCTTCAACAATCAAGAAACAAGTCTTCTCCCTAATCTTGATAAGTTCGACGACATCGAAACCTTCATACACATTTTCGAAGATATGCACGTCGAAGGAAAGAATGTTTTGCCCCCACCCGAAGTCCACGAAACAACAGATGATCCGTTTGCCATATGGGATGGTGATGACTTTGACATAGACGCAGCTAGGGAGGAATCATTTAGGGGATTGAAGATCCATGAAAATCAGGTTGGAAATAAAAGAGAAACCGATTCAAAGAAAGAAAATCAAGAAGACGAAAAGGGTGTTGATTATATGGAAATCGACTAATGTATAACTTCGAAATTGTAGTTTTCATTTCGTTTCTTGTAAAAAGACTGTAGTTTGATGAGATTAGTTTATGTTGTTTTATTGCCTAATCTTTTTTATATTTTGGTTACCACTTCCTACACATAAAACACAAAGTAGCTTAAAAAACATACCATCAAATTAAAATAAAACAATAAGTTGAAAACTTAGTGTTAAACATTACATTATCACCTAACATTTAACCACACCAACAAAACAAAACATGTTTCAACTACACCACAACAACGATTACACAAACTATTACACCATCAAACATGCACCACATACCTTCAACTACTCCAAACACCATTCAGTTACGAGGGTACACCCAAACCTCATTTCCTGCATCCCAGTCTTGATGAACACAAATGTCGGAAAACGGGTAAAGGATGTCCCGGTTCGTGCTGTCAAAATGAACTAGATACTCACTTTCTCCAACCTTGCTGATAATGCGACCAACCCACCAACCATCATTTGCAAACACATCAACTTTCTCACCAAGATCAAAGGCACTAACAAGAACATCGGCCGGTTTCGGCCTGATTTTATCGGCTTTCACAAATTCTCGTAACAAACCGGACTGATCAGCTTCAAGCAGTGTCCGGAAAATCACGATGTATGTCTCCTTCCCAACTCGTGAAATAATGGTTCCATCATAAAATGATCCCAAGAAACCCGGCCCCATATCAACAACTTCTATCGGATCTCCGCGCTTAAACTTCATTCTTGTTTGATTTGTGAGAAATGAAATGAAAATAATCAACACGTTATATAATGTATGAACAAAAGTTTAAAGTCCAATGAAAATCATCTTGGCAGTTAAATTGTAAAATTTGATTGAAAATCGTCTCCGACGTTGAAATTCATTTGAAATTCATCCAAGGAGATGAATTTCAAAAAAAACCTTTCAAAACCATAAATTAGAAAACTCACGTTGCCGATAAAAATAGCTTGAAACATCACGTCACAGTTGGTTTTTTTGAGGTTATATTTGATATTACAAATATAACGTATCAGACAGATCCGGGTTGAAAAAAATCGTGGTAAGTGGGATTGGTGGACACTTGTCAAAATCTGATTCAACCACGAAAATTAACTGGGAATCTCCTAAACTAACATATACGTGAGATTAAATGGACTATTTTAAGAATTTTAAATCTCACGGGCTATTTTGGTGTTTCTCTCTCCAGAAAATGGCTATTTTGGGAATTTGCTCTTTGTTTAAGGTAGTTTTGATTTGTCATGTGATTGGTTAGAAATATTTGAGTTTTAGTTTTTCAGGTCTTGTCCCTAGTAGCCTCGGTTATTTTTCATTTTTTTGGTTGATATAAAACTAGATTGAATTTACTAATAAAAATAGTCATGATTTGGTTCAGCCTTAAATATAAAATGGAACACAGCTGCTATAATTGGAAAAACACTTGTCTGTGATCAGAACAAGTTATAAAAATCTAAAATAGTAATTATTAGTTGTGACTTATTACTAATGTAGTTTAATTTATATTCGGACCGACTCCACCCATACTCAACACTAACTCTCATTATGACATGTTTACAACTAAAATTAATTTTTGGGACGACGTACTTTAAAATACACATTGACACATTGTTGTAGGGCCTTACACGTACAACAAAATTCAATCATTTCGGACTCTCTGAATTATTATTTGTCAAATTAAAATACAAGAAAAATATATATATATATTAGTTTTTACTGGGTTTTCTTATGATGGTGTAATGAAGATGATCGGATGAATCAGTGATCTAATAAGCCGTTGAGAAAAATGTATTGTTTTATTAATCATGTCATGTGTATATAACTTTACATTTACTGGAAGGTCGTTTGTTACTATATCAGTTTTAATTACATGATATAACCTTAATCCATAATTGCGATAATAAGATGGTTATGCATCGAGGTTTACGTCTAAATCGTGTAGTTTTTATTAAAGGAGTTACGCATACCATTCTTGTTAATGGAAGCCCGACTTTGGAATTCGAGATGCATCGAGGTTTACGTCAAGGTGATCCTTTATCTCTATTTCTTTTTTTTTACTAGCTATGGAAGGGTTACACGTGGCCATGGAGGATGCTATTGAAGCGGGTATTTTTAAAGGAGCTCGGATTGGTAGAAATGGAGGGCGTATATCTCATCTATTTTATGCAGACAACACTATATGTTTGGGGAATGGTCGGAGGCGAATATAAATGGTATTGTTCAGATCTTGAAGTGTTTTTATTTGGCTTCAGATTTAAAGTTAAATTTATTCAAATCTAATTTATATGGAGTGGGAGTCCCATATGAGGAGGTGGTTTTACGTGCTTCTTCGACAGGATGTCTTCGGGCTAAAATTCCCTTCACCTATTTGGGTTTACCTGTTGGTTCGAGTATGAAAAGGGTTGAAGATTGGAAGGTAATCATAGATAGATTCAAAACTCGTCTTTCGGTTTGGAAGTCAAATTTATTATCTATTGGAGCTAGAGCTCTTTTAAACACTTCGGTCCTTGGAGCGTTGGGAATTTATTTTTTTTCCCTATTCGTTGTGCCTCCAAGTGTTTTGAAGGTTTTGTAAAGAATTAGGTCTCAGTTCTTTTGGGGTTTTAAAAATGACGAAAGAAAAATTCATTGGGTGTCTTGGAAACAAGTGTCGGCTTCTAAAGAGAAAGGAGGTATCGAGATTGGTTCCTTGGAGGCATTTAACAAGGCTCTTTTACAAAAGTGGCGTTGGAGGTTTGTTTCAGATAGTAATTGTTTGTTGGTTAAGTTGATCAAAGCCATCTATGGGGTTGAAATGAATCCTAACAATCGTGACAGTAGTGGGTTAGGGTTCGGGTGTGTGGTCATCTATGTGTAACTCCTTTAATAAACTACACGATTTAGAAGTAATTTCTCTTTCGGCTATTCAAAAAACAGACAGGAAATGGCCAAGAAACTAGATTTTGGTTAGACTATTGGGGGACAAGTAGTATGGCGGTCAAGTATCCTCGCATTTATGTGTTGGAAATGGACAAACAATATTTTGTTAATCAAAGGGCAGATGGTGTTTCTTGGAATTGGAGAAGAGATATTAGAGGGGAAGAGAAAGTGAACAATTTGATAATTTGATGGTTGAAGTAGGACTTGTAAGTTTAACGGATTCTCAAGATAGATGGGTTTGGAGTTTTGGGGATATGACAGACTTCACGGTTAAAGGTGTTAGGAAGGTTATTGATGACTTTATTCTTCCATCGTGGGCTCAAAAGACAATATGGTTCAAATTTCTTCATAGAAAAGTTAATATTTGTGCTTGGTGGGTGTTGCTTAAAAGACTTCCTACGAGAGTCAATTTGGTGAGTAAGAGTATAGACATTCCGAGCTGTTTATGTCCTGCCTGTAATGATCGTGAGGAGTCTATTGACCATGTTTTCGGTATGTGCTCGGTGGCTAATCGGATTTTGGGTCTTATTGCTTCTTGGCTTGGCCTTCCATTGTCTTCCTCTTTGGTTCCGATTGAGCTGATGTCTTGGTGGGACACGTTAAGAGTTCAAACTCATAAGAAAGATTTGATCGGGATGATTATTTTTGTCACTTGGTGGATTATTTGGAGATTCAGAAATTAACTGGTATTTGAGAAGACTCGGCATAACAAAGAAACAATATTTGATGAAATTTTACATTTCTCGTTCTTATGGTATAGTAGCAGAAATCGTAAATGTAATATTTCTAGGATCGAGTACTTTAAGAATCCTCTATTGTGTAATGTTTTGTGTTTTTTTGTTCTAGCTACTTGCTATGACTGTTTTTTTATTTATATAAAATACTGCATTTCCAAAAAAAAAAACAAAAAAAAGATGGTTATGCAAACCTTCACTTTTACTAGTTTAGTTCTATATCCGTCAAACATAAAGACTACGTATGACTGCAATAGTGCAATATGCAGTTTTGTAATTATCCTTAATTAATTCCGTATCTTGCCCCGTATTTCATTTGTAAAGTGGTGGTTTTCTATTTGAAGCTTGAATGCACTTGTGACAAAAAAGATTGATAAAAAGAAGGCTTGGGTTATACATACACCATGTTGGTTATTCATACACCAGGGTAGCTTATACGAGTCGTATAGGCTCTATACGACTCGTATAGGTGCATAGTCAAGTCATATTCAAGCAGAAGTGTCAGTTTTTATTCTTTTGTATCGTATAACCCCTATACAGCTCGTATAGGGCTATATGACTCGTATAGGCTCTATTTGACTCGTATAGTTTTTTTTTCAATTTTAAAATTACATAATATTAAAAATAACACCCGAGTTGGTTACAAAATAAAAATATACATAAGAACCTACGTACAACATGAGCGTTTCGGGGTAACGACTTTTTAGATTCATTTGTTGGTGTAGATGTTTTGGCTCGTGTTAATTCAGCTTTTGAAATATAGTCTTTATAATTTATAATATAATGGTTGTTTAATGCCTTTTAGACACAAGACATATGAAACAAGAGTTGTCGGGTGACGCATTAGTTAACGTATTTAAATACTTTATCTTTATTTTTTTACTCTAATTGATTGCGCTTGTAAAAGAAAAACTTTTTAAACATAAATAAGCAAAATTATAATAATCCATACGCGATAACTAATTAAGCAACCAAACAAACATGTAATCATAAGGACCTAAACATAATATCCAAAACAAAAGGTCCCAAACATAAGGTCCAAAACATAAAGTTCAAAATACATCAACATCTAAACACCCGATGATATAATAACGACTACAAGTTTTGGTATTATCTTACAAAGCAACACACAAATCTTACATGGTTTGAGAAAGAAAATCTGATACCTGGTCTATACGGGTCGTATAGATTCTATACGAGTCGTATAGACCAGAAAAGTAATTAAATATCTCTGGTCAAAGTACATGCTGACATGCTGTATATACGAGTCGTATAGACCCTATACGGGTCGTATAGGTCAGACGAGTTACGTAGGCTATACGAGCTAGAAAATCTATACGGCTCGTATAGACTGCAAAAAGCTGTCACACTGACACATTCGTACACAGGTCAATAAGTTAGGCCTATACGAGTCGTATAGGCCCTATACGAGCCGTATAGCCTTATTCCCACACCAGGAGCTGGTGTATGCATAGCATGACCCTAAAAAGAATAGAGGGTCCAAATGGCCGAGTGAGACAGTGGCATATAAGTTATTCAAATGGCCGTTAAAAAAACTTAATTTTTCTATATAAAGTCATAAAACAAAACATTCACTTATTTTTTATTTTCTAAATGCAAGACAACTTTCATTTTATTTGATGTACAACACTAAACATATTTATACAGTTACTTGTATATTTTTATGCTTATTAGTTTTTTAGAGCGACAACTCATACATTCTCAAACACATTACACACACCGGACTTATACCCTCACAACTTGAAACAGACAAACGTATGCAATATTTATTAAGTTTCTCATTTTAATATTGAAATATCATTTTCGGAAATAGTATATTGACATTTAAAATAATACTCTGCTAAAAAGTGTCACAAATTAGATAAATTATGTTAACAACCCATTAATATACAAACAGTTTAAATTATATCTTATATATAAAAGGATAAATGAACTGAGAAAAAAAAAATTAGTGCTCGGCAAACTGGTTTATAAACTGTTTTCTAACATTCTTTTCAATTATTATTGTTAGAAAAATAGTTTCCTAATCATATTTAACACATTAACTATTTATATAAAAAATATTAACACTTTAACTATTTATATAAAAAAAAGAAGTCGTTTTAAACCTGCCAAGCCCGCTCATTTTGGCAGAACCGATAGATAAACTGTGGCTGTTCTGACCCATTTTGAACCCGGTCCAAAGTGTCTGGCAAGCACGGGTCCAAAGTGTCTTTAAATGGTCTACCACAAACATGATGAGATATAAAGGATCAAGTGCCTTCATTTTGTTACTGATATGATTATACAAGACGAAAAATGCAACAATAAATGAATTCACAATCAAGAAACGACGGGACCTTTGTCACGATGCATGGCGAAAACATTCCAAAATCTACGTTTTGGGCGCGTTAATTCTCTTTATACTTATCCTCTTCACTCTTTAACGCCTTCAGTTTTCTGTAACCGGTGTCGGTACCAAATAGCCTGACAAAAGGATGTCAATATTATAAACGGGTCAATTCAGGTTATGTTTTATAATTAGATTAACCAGTAAAAAATATTATTCTGGATCTTACCAGTCCATGTAGACAAATGTTGAGGCATAGTTGCCAGATTTGGTGTAGATAAGACGGTGATGATAATCATGAAAATCAGAACTGATAATTTTATGGAAAAAATGATATTTAGTGAATCTGAAGATAATGATGAATAACAAGTAGGCTTATAAATGAACTGAACACTCAGTAAGCCTTTCCGCAGAAAGTTTGTTCATTAAAACAAACAATTTTTTTTTCATTTAGTTGAACGAGCGAACGAACAAGAACACATGTCTTGTTCGTTTATTTATGCCCGTTTACGTATTCAAATACATTTTTTGGGCTCATTACAATATAGTTTAGTTTTAATAACTTTTTAAGCCAAATACATTGTTGTGACTTGTGCACATTTACTATAAACTGGTTTTAGCTCAGTTACGTTCGTCAAACTCTCATTTATACTGTTAATGAATGAACATGAACAAACACGGGCATGCTCCTTTTCTTAACAAATGAACATGAACAAGAAAACCCCATTTGTTTAATTGTTCGTGTTCAATTGTTTGTTTGGTTAAAGTTGACCAAACGAACATGAACACATGTCTCGGATGTTCATTTATGTTCGTGAACGTTCAACAAACGTTCATTATGTTCGTTAGTTTACGTTTGTTAATATGATCATTTACATTTTTTAGGCTCGTGACAACATAATCTAGTTTTAATAACTTTTTAAGCCCAACACATTGTTCACATTTACTTTAAATTGGTGTTAGCTCAATTATGTTCGATTGTTTGTTCATCTATGTTTAGTTACGTTCATCAACCGTTCGTTTTTGCAGTTAATGAACGAACATAAACAAACACAAACAAGACAACCTCGTTCCTTTTATTGTTCGATCATCTGTTCAGTAAAATTTTTACAAATGAACACGAATATGCTCCATTCGTGTTCATTTTAGTTTACAAGCCAATTCATAAGTTTATGCATAATACACTAACCCGCCATATAAAGGAAGAAAGTTTGAGGGGCTCCATGGGAAATGATAACCGCAGTGTGCTTCAACCGTCTCCAAAACTCTAACTACCATCCACAACCAAAGCGTTATCAAATGTGGGCCCGTAATGGCTGGCCCGAAAATTGTGGCGAACCCGAGGAATAAGATTTCAGCAGGGTGAGCGTATTCTGAAGTCAATCCGAAAGGTGTTGCGTACCTGTCACATATCGAATATAACATATATAGTGGCATTGAAATGCATTTAGTATTAGATTGGAAAATATTTTAACCCATTCATTTATAACAAGGTCAGATCAGATAAAGTAGATAAAAAGGAAACAGGTTGAACGGATTGAAACTTGGATGGTTCTCAGCATTGTATTTTAATCTATACAACCTTCTAAATAATTTTATTAAAGAAAACTAGGCTATTAATGTAATAATACAGTTTTGTAACGATTAAAAAAAATAAAGAAAAAATGGACAAATAAGTGTTTGCAGGTCAACCCGGACTGTAGGGGTGTGCATGGGTTGGTTTTGGGCTCAAAGCCTCAAACTGAAACAAAAACCAAAATTCCAGTTTTTAAGTTTCTGAAAAAACGTTCGATTTGGGTTCGGTTCAGATTATCCAGTTTTGCCATTTGGGCTTGAAATTTTTGGGCTGAAAAAATATTCGTCCTAAATAATTCTATTATTATACATTTGGGCTAAAATATTTGGGTACACTATTTATTAATTTCTTAAATAACTTCAAATTAAAAACTGAAAATACAAAAATTCGGCTCAGTCGAATTTTTCGGTTTTAATTACATGCAAAACCAAAACCGAACTGAAAATTGGGTTTTAGAAAAAACATAAAACCAGCCCGTCTGTTTTTGTATGGTTTCAGTTTTTTCGGTCTCGGATCGGTTTTTTCGGTTTCATGTACACCTTTACCAGGCGGACCCTTTCCAACTCTTGCTGAAAATCACTCATTTTGACCTGAACCTGCCACCCTTAGCCCCCTCTACTTACTCATGATGGACACTGTGGACATGCTTGTACAGCCATTTAGTATGCAAGATTCTGTGTCCCCAGTAAAATATAAAATCTTCCACTATGAAGTAGAATAGTATCTGTGTCGACATTACTTTCCTGCACAATATAAACTAAGAAAAGTAAAAGACTTGTAATGTATCAAGTATAATAAGATAAAGATGGATTAAATTATCAAAAGAAAAGATAAATTATTATTATTATTGTTATTACTTTTATTGTTATTATAAAAGAAAGAAAACTAGAAAATACCAGGATGGTAATGGGAGACTACTTCGCATTCCCATGAATCTAAAAACAGGATAAGAAGCAATCATAACAGGCAGATTGACACAAAAATGATAGAGTAGTAGGCGAGCAATGCATTTATCTTGAGCTTCAGTGGTGTTATTCTTCGTCTGCATAAGAATATCTTATAAATTAAAAATATTATACAAACATAGTTGGGTTGCATTGACCATCAAAATGTGATACAAAATGTTACAATTTAATTGTCACTTTCATTGAGCCTTCTCAAATGCACCACATAGGTTCAGATTTCCAATTATTAGTTATGATTATCTCATCCTTTTTCAGCATTCATGTCCATTTTAAAACTATGCTAAATTCACTCTTGAACAGCACTCATTTCATATAGGTTCAGATTCAGATTATGGGTAACAGCACACATATTAGATTAGGTTGAAACGGTTAAAGCAGCTCAATGCTAATAAAAGGTATTAACAAACCTGAATTTTGTACTTGCGGAGCCATCCAGCCCTTTCTAAGTAAATGAAAGGAAGTCCAGATAAGAAGAAGACCGATTCATGAAGCAAAAAACTTCCAAGGCATGATAACTGAAAGTCACTGAAATTGGTGATCAAATACTGCAAATAAAACAAAAGTTAAGAAGCAGAGTCAGCAATAAGCTCTCATCTTGGTGTCAAAGTCAAACCACAAGAATCTACAAGTTTTATAACAAGAATAATCCATTTATTTCACGTAAAAAAGTAACACAGGTATGGCTGGAAGGCAAGCTGTTATTATTCCTCAGAAATGAACTAAGCGGTAAAGATGCATTATCAAGAAGTTCGTTTATGTGCGTTCGTTTAATAAATGTACGAGCACGCACAAGGAATATCATTCAATTAACTAATTGAACGGACACGAACAAAAGCCGTGTTTGTCCAATTGTGTTCGTGAACGTTTGATAATGTGTTTGTTTCCGTTTATGTTCGTTAACGTTTGTTGATTTTTTTAATGACTTTTCTAATCTTATTATATAGTTTTAAGTAAATTATTAACTATTAAAAAAAATATATACGAGTATTAAATGATTAATTTATATGTAAAAATAACATATGAATATGAATGTAAAAAAAACACCAACACAAACTTGGTTGCCGGACCGGACCGAACCGTTGACACTGACCATTCTCGACTAGCCCAAGCAAATTAATTATAAAACATTTCGTTTATGTTCGTGAGCCGTTCACAAACAAGTTCATTTCCTTATCCGATAAAAGCTTAACGCACGAACATGCACAAGCCAGTGTTCGGTTCGGATCGTTTACAGCCCTAACTATCAACATAGCCTCATGATATGAAGTAAACCTAATCACAACTTGAAGATCAAACAATAACCAGATCACTTAGCATCTCTAGCATTTCAAATTCAGAGTTCATCAATGTCATGCATGTAAAATCCAGTGATAGTTAATTAGTTATACAGCGAATGCAATTACACTAACATAACTTCATAAATCTCAAAATCGAACCGCTTATAATACATATGAACTTGTAACTGTGTCTATCAGCTAACGTATAGATGAATGCGATAGATATTTAGAATGGATTCAAATCGAATAACAACCGTTCATACATCCAACACATCAGTAATACAAATTGTAAGTGAATGAGATCAAATCTAGGGCAAATGAAGAATAATATTAACGGAAAAATGAATGAGAGAGAGAGAGAGAGAGAGAGAGATAATATTAAATTAAAGGTACCGTCCAAACAGATTCGACGACGGAAGCCATGGAATCCGGCGAGAATGAATCGGAGCTACTCGTGCACACACTGTCTCTACTTGTACTTGTACTTATTATTATTAATTAGAATATAATAATATTAATGATAGTTGTATTTATATATTTTTATATATATTATTCATGAACGAATGCCTAACTCTCACTCACTCCCCAGGACAGCAGTGTGCTACTTTTGGGGTATTTCATGGACAGGCTTATTTTGTATGAGCGGGAGTTGTACCTTATGCATTACAAGGTGTACGTTTTCGATACATCATGGATGGTGTGTATTGTTCTCGTAGATTTTTATGAATTTTTTTTCTCTTGAATGCTCTATTATTTAAAGACAGAATTACAAATTTTGTCCTTTAAAATAAGACGAATTACGGTTCGTGTCCTTTTCTAAGTTTCCTTGCAGGCGGTGTACTTTAAACTTTTTTTTCCTACAAGTTTTGTCCTTTACGCTAACTGGGTTAGAAAAAGTCAGTTAAATCCCCTCACGTGAGGCGCATGTGAGGGCATTTTGGTCTTTTTGCCTACCCTGCAACAACTTCTTCATTTTGCAGATCTTAAGCTTTTGTTTCTGTACAAAACCCTAATTCACTAATTACTTCACTCATCACTCTCAAACCCTAATTCCCAAATTAGGGCTAAACAAAAATTGTTCCGGTTCTTAAACGCCCTAGATCGTAAGTACGATCCGATTAAAAGAGAGATCCTGAGATGCGAACCTCTTTCTCGCTTCCATCGATCATTTCTGTGCTGTTGCCGGGTTCAATTTCGAAACCCTTGGTGGCGGTAGTGTGGTGGTTGCGGAGGTATGGTAGGGAGGTGGATTTCGATTTTTGGCCTGGCAACTTACGTTGCAGCTGTCGAACCGACCAGGCCTCGATCGGTCAAGTAAGACATTGTTGTCTTTGGTTTGATTATGGTACAATTACGATTCGGTCTTGTTCAATTATATGAGTTGGTTGATGCATATGGCATTAGTTGCAGTTGTTGAGCAGACTGAAACTCGATTAAGAGTTGGGTTAGATTGAGAAGCATTTGCGGTTTATGATATGGCTTTGATGACTCTATTTTTGGTGTGGCAACGGATGTTGCAGCTGTCGAATGGACTAAGCCTCGATTGGTTAAGTGTTGAGGATTCGTTGCCGGTGTCACACTTCATAATACCCTACTGTTGCTGGGTTCAATTTTGCAACCCTAGGTGGCAGCGGTTTGGTGGTGTCATGTTGACTTATATATTTGTACAGTGGAAAAAAGTACAGAAAATGGGGTTTTCACTGCCGTTGCCGCGACGTTCTGGCCATGTATTGTGGTGGCGGTGGCAGCCCTGTAATCATCTCATTTAGATGATAAAGGCTATGATGATGAATCAATCTGAGCTTGGATTACCGGAGTTAGTTATCACCGGAGAAAGCAGAGCAGCTTTCCGGTGGTTTAGATTAGAGAGAGAAAGAGGAACAGTGGAAAGAGTATGGAGTCAGAAAGACGAAAAGACAAAAATACCCTCACATGCGCCTCATGTGAGGGTATTTAACTGAGTTTTTCTAACCCAGTTAGCGTAAAGGACATAACGTGCAGGAAAAAAATGTTTAAAGTACACCGCCTGCAAGGAAACTTAGAAAATGACACGAACCGTAATTCGTCTTATTTTAAAGGACAAAATTTGTAATTCTGTCTTATTTAAATAACTAGTTTTTATTTCGTGTTAGAAGTTATTTTATATTAGTTATTTTTAATATTTATTTATTTTTTAAATTTTTATTTTTTTTATTGAATGAAAGTTAATAATATACTTATGGTTTGATGATCAATTGTTTTATAAATAAATGAAATGTTATAACCCGGTTATAAAATAAATATGAGTTTGATGAGACCCAAAACCGGTTTATTTTAAATTGGTTTTTTAATTATAAATAATATATATATATATTTAAATAAATCATATATTAATTTTTAGTGTATCCCTACTTTATATTTATATTAAATATTTAGTGAGATTAGTTTTTAATTTAATGAGATGTTATAACTCGTTTAAGAAATATATGGGTTTGATGAGACTCATATCCGTGAATTCGGGTCAAATGTATTAAAAACCTTTATTTAAAATTCAAGCAAATCTGGTGACTCCAAAAAAAGGGGAGCGACTACATCGCGTCACGTATGACTTTTATGTTTTCGTTTATATATATTATAGATAGATATGTATTTATCATTATGTTGTACTCGGTGTTTGATTGGTATCTGCTTTTAATTCATTGATATGTAAAAAAATTTATTTATATGCCTGGATTGTAATATATACGTGAATATGTGGAATACATGGTTATCGAGTATCATATTAGTTTGAGTCATTATTATCTGCTTTTAATCCACTAATCTAAAAAGAAAAAAATTTATATGCCTGGATATATCAGTTAAAGTCATTATTAGTTGAAAAAAGTTGATATATAAGTAGATATAGATAGATAGTTTTGTTGCTTGTTTAAAACAGATACGTAAAACATGATTATCATTTTCATTATTTCATAATTATGTCTTGATTGTGTTATTAAAATGTGAATGAGCCTTTTCTTTAAAAAGAAAAATTCACAAACTTAGTGATATGTAATGGGCCACGCTGGCTTTGTAGTTTGTACGACCACGTGAAAAGGGTAGAAAAACTATTCAGAAGTTATATCATTAACGTCATTAATGTTAGAAAATTACTACAAAAATTGTTAAAAAGTACAATTATATTTTCTCTTGATTTGTTAATGCTCTCAATAGAAGTACTAAATTTAGCATATTACTTTTAATTAAAATACGAAACATCTTTCAAAAAGGACTTTGGTGGATAATGAAAATTGTAATATGATTTAAACTATTTTGATGACTATAAGTTATATTTGTGTCTTTAAAGCAAAGAAATAAATTATATTAATGAAAATAAGTATATTAAAGATTTTTCTCTTATTTAGAAGATTGCAATGTTCAATTTTTTTATATATAGCTTATTGCTTAGTATGATTGTCTATTGGTTAAAGCTTAGAAATGTTATTTAAATTAGTAAGATAAATCTAAGAAGAAAAGAATAAAACGGGTGCGATAAGTGGAAAGGGAGAGAGCGGGAACACCACCCCTATAGAGTCCAGATCATGACCGGAGGTAAAAGGCTAGACGTTTCTCTATAACTATGTTTTCAAGAAAAAATAATGTCAAGCCTAACGCTCAACCCTATCCATGTTCTATGTTCGTTAAGAAAAAAAAAAACATAACACCACCTCCATAATTACAAACACCTTCAACTAGAATGAAAAAGAGCATACACTTATAAAAAAATTACAAATATCTAAATAGCGTGCTTCGAAACTCGTTCGAAATTCGCTCGGTTTATAAGCAAGCAAGCTCGTGTCAAGGAAGGCTTGCTCATTTGACTCGCTTAAATTAACCCCAAATAAAAGACCCAAAGTCTAAGCCTAACTATTCATTATTATTTTGTCCACCATACCCCTTGTCTTTGGGTCTCACTCTCTTCGTGGGTAGGGGCATCTTCAGCGGTAGCCCACCCCCTCGGTAGTGATAGCCGGGCGGGTACACCACTGCCACCATAGCAAGTACCCGTTGAAATACATGTTTTCAGTTTGCAATACCCATGAAAATTAGATAAACCCCAATTTTATTACTTTATGATCCTAAATAAAAAACATACAATCTTTTAATCACATCCCTTTGTGGTTATGATGGGGTTCTATTGACGGCTATATAATGCAAAATAGTTTAATTCTTGTCGGATCCGCGTGAAGGACATTCTTGTCTGATCCGCGTGAAGGAAGGTATACTCTCCGACCAGCGGATATTCTTGTGTTTGGATGGGCGGGGGAGCATGTTTGTGTGGACCTTACTGGGTTGTCCCCTCTCGTCGGGCTTAGGGACACCGGGTTTGTTGCTAGGTAAGCTGTGCTTAAGGCAGAAGCAGGAAAAATTGCTAAGCACGAGAAGGCGTGTGTTGAGAATCAACATGCCTTCATTCATTTTGCTTTTGATACTTTTGGGTCCCTTGCCCCCGATGCTGCTACGTTTTTAAAAATAGTTCAGCGAGTCGTGCAAGTAACTCAACGACGCCGAAGAACGATAACTTTGTTTTCAGTATGATCAGTTTTGCCATTCAAAAGGGGGTGGCGGCGCAGCTTATTGCCCAATTACCTGCCTCTTCTATATTGTAATTGGATCCGTTAATGAATTGACTTTATTTAAAAAAAAAGTTTAATTCATGTTTTCTTAAATAATTTTTATGCAAATACATGTACCCAATTCAGGTGGAAATAATTGAAATTTAACACAATATCATGTCATTGGGCTAAAAGCACGACCCAAGCTTTATAGCAATGGTCACTCACTTGGTCCACATTCTCCATCAACGTCATAAGCATAATCATACCTATTGTACACCAACCACCATACTAGTTATTTACTGTCACTTGGTCCACTTTATATCTTATTAGTTAAACTCAAAACTATCTTATTACTCGCTGAACTTTAAATTTAACTAAATACTTTATTTATATGTGTGTCAATAGAAAGTGATCTAAACAACTTGTGAAATTGGCCCAGTTTGTAAGATACCGGATCTTGTGTCAAGGTTGGATCGCCCATTTTTTCCTGAAGAGCGAATTTTTGTCGTTTGAAAGAATTGAACTCAAGACATCCAAAACCCTTGGTGTTTTAAAGGTTTTGTCTTTTCCGTTGGTAGTTGGATCGCTTAAATTAACACCAAGTTATGTACATCATTATTTCATAATTTTAATAACTCAGATTAACTTTCCAAAAAATTTGAATAACATTTCAAACTTTTGATAAAATTCAAAAATAAAAACGTTAAAAAATAAGTAATAAATGTCTGAGCCCGGGTTCGAACCGGGGACCTCTAGTGTGTGAGACTAGCGTGATAACCGACTACACCACCCAGACAATCATGTGATTGTTGGTTGAATTGAAAATTTGATAATAATATAGTCTCTGTTTATTAATTAAGCAAAAAATTGACAACGTGAAACAGTCTTGACGTTTGAATATGAATCCAATTTTAGTTCTGAAACCTATATTTTTTTTCATGAGATTGATGCAGAGGATTAGCATCACACTCGAATATGATGAACTAGTAAAAATGTTTTGTATATGCTACTTCTCAATAGACTCGCACTCGATTAAGCTTATTATAGTTATTACTAAGGATGGCAAACTAACTAGAACCTGATGTGAGCGAATCCGGAACTTAAAAAATTCAAGACTGATAATAGGGTGGTTATTTGGATATGGAACTAGGTGTGGAATTGGTTTTACAAAACTTTACATGTAAAGTATTAGATGATACACAGCTCAAACCATATGTCTTTTGTCTTTGGTAATACAGTAACTACTATTCCATTAATGCTTAGTTTTTATTTTTGTAACTTTCATGGGTAATCAAACTATATAAAACAAAATCACAAGAAATACATTTTGAATATCAACGGGCAATTTTAAACAAGCTAAAGACTAAAGAGATACCCGATACCCAACAGGATTGGGATTACTAATGCCCATCCCAAACACCGTGCAGCTATCATCCCTAGTTATTACTATTACATGATATGTTTACTGTTTAATATATATGTTAAATGGTTTAAAGAAATTTTATGACTATATGTTATGATAAGTGAAAGCCAACAGCTACCACAGCCACAGCCTACATCAAAGAAACTAGTTATTGAATCGAGTTCAAGTTTAATTTAGAGACATTTAAGCAAGCAACTCATTTGCATACCCATGATTCCATGAATCTGCATATGTTGTGGATCTCATTTTCGAACTAAATATACAGGGAATGGAATACGATACCAAATCCCTTAAAATGTAACAAACATAGCCCCTACTTAATTCGCCTTACGCTATTAACATAAGATATATTTTGCACAAAATGACAATTTTCTTTTTGTCAAAACAATCAACAAAAGTAGCTACTCGGAGGTTTCCACAAGTAGCTTTTAGATCCAAATGTATGTACATTGTCATAAATAACTGCCTTAACAGATTAGAAACAAGACTCTAATTAATACTTTTTTAAAGCGAAAAACTAGCAATCTGATAATCTAGAGCCATCCTTACCTTAAAACACCAAATCTAAAACCAAAAAAGAAAAAAAAAAGGTCTTTCAACATGTTGACACAAAGCCAGCTCAACAGCAAACATTTAAGGATGCTCCAAGTCAGCAATGTTCAATGTTGCTATCCTCCATCTTCAGCATTCCAATATCTGTAAGCAATCATCACAATTCACACATACAAGAAGATTCCCATACATAATATAATATTAGGGTATATATCAGTTGAGTTGATCATGGCCTCAGGCCAGCTCGAGCCTAAAAACAAGTTCGTTGAATAAACAAGCATGAGCTTCATATATCAAGCTCAGTTAGACTCAAGAGCCCACTATTTTACAAATATGATAACTTTTGGTTAGCATAGCAAATGTATGTTACATAATAAAAATACCTTTGTATATATAGTTATGATACAATTAACTAAATAATATAATATTATGTTACTAGTATGTGTATAGCATATGATTAAATTTGATACTAACCTTAATTGTCTTAAAGGTCACCAATTCTGGTCACTGAGTCATACAAATCTAGGTTTTTTATCAATTGGCTTCAAGATTTGGAAAGAACACATCAAGCTCTCATCAACACTCATCATCGCACCAGCATTATCAAATTCGCCACAATAATTCGGGGCCGAGAATACAGTCACAAGCTGTCTATCAGCAAAGAATTCGTACCCATCTTCTACAACCTGCAGAAACAAAGTTTCACGCTACGTCAAAACCTCAAATATATATATCAATTTCAACCCATTAACTGAATAATAAGTTGACCAAGTTTACATTTGACATCTAATAGGTCAAAAGATGAACTTCAATATATTGTTTCTGTAATTATCTTAAACACATCACTTATTTATAAAATTCAAGAAAAACGGGACACAAATATTTGAGGTTAAAAAATAGAATGGGGCGAGCGTCTCCAAAGTAAGTAGAAAGGAAAAAGCTCAGAAAATGTTGTTCGATTTCAAATCGGTTGTAAACGAGCCGAGCAGCTCAGTTCTGCGTGTACACAGACGAGCACCCGCTGGTTTGGCTCAAATTATCTTGTAATGTATGTTATATACATATATATACACACACACAATTATAAATACCAATATATTGACCCACTACCTAGTTATCTATAGTCTATACTATAAACTACTAGCCCAATATGATCTTCTGAAAATGAGAGCTTTTAATATTGACTTTGAGTTATCATTTAATTTGTGTTTTAAATTTGCATTTTGTAAAAAAACTTGTATTATATGTGTTTTTGTTAAAATGTTGGGCTTGAGTTGGAACTCTTGAGTGAATGACAATTTAGCACTGTTGACATTTAAAATTGAGAACTTTGTACCAAATTTTAAGTTGAAACCGAGGTGCTCGTTTACAAGACAAACAAGTTCGAGTCTTAATATCTAGCTCGATTTTGTAATTTGATCTGAGCCAAACCGCTAGGTTTGTAAACGAGCCAAGTTCGAGCAGACTGTTGCTCGATTTGGCTCGTTCGGCTTGTGAACAACCTTACTCCAAAGTGATGCAAGGGTATTTAAGTGTTCAGAACCTCTTAAATCACATTACTCAAAAAAAATATAGATTAATGGTATTAATAAAAAAGAATTTTATTAATATAGTTTTTGTAATCATATGTAAATTTGTAATACATAAATGCTATTAAATTCAATAACACAGCCAGTTTTGACTCGCACTAAAAAAAATAGTCGTCTGGCCCACATATGTTTCGACTTATTAACCAACCTGTCCGGCCCACCTCGTTTACCACCTCTAATATCAAAATAAAAGATATAAAATAATAATATCAAATAACCTGATGGGCACGACAAATGAGATCCATATCATGCTGCATTAAAAACTCTGCAACTTTATCTGCACCAAAAGTATAAGAAACTCCCCTATCATTCATCCCCCAACCTTTGACGTCTCTATCAGGATCCGACCAAAGTAAATCACAAAGCAAACCCGTATCGGGAACATCACATGGACGAGGTAAGCTCCTGATTTGGTCTAGATTTGTTAGATCAGGAGAAAGACCACCATGCATACATAGTATTTTGTCATCAATGAGAGCCGCAACAGGAAAACAATTGAAGCAATCGGTAAAAGTTTTCCAAATTCTAACATTGAATCGGCGTTTACATTCGTCATAGAAACCGTAGATTCGGTTAATGGAAGCACACTCGTGATTGCCTCTTAAAATGAAGAAGTTTTCGGGGTACTTGATTTTGTAGGCAAGTAAAAGACATATAGTTTCCAAACTATGTTTGCCACGGTCCACATAATCACCAAGGAATAAGTAGTTTGATTCGGGAGGAAAGCCCCCGTATTCAAATAGTCTTAATAGATCACCATATTGTCCGTGAATGTCACCTGGTTTTTAAAGAAACAAAAGCTTAACCATATGAACAATTATATGTAAATGTGTGAACAAAATTATTATTAATTACTAGAAATAACATGCAGTCACTATGTCAAAATACATATTCCATTCCACTATTAGCCAAATGTACATATAGATACCAATTAAGTTCTCACAATTAATGTCTAAATTCATTTGATATCCCCAAATAACACATACAATTAGAGGTGGTTAAACACCATTGAAACCTACCAAACTGAAACAAGTCGGTTTGAGATTAATGTCATTTGATTTTGGCAATTTGACGATAGATTGGAATGCGGAACCGCGTTTACCCTTGTTTTATTTATTTTCATTTTTGGAATATGCAACTACGTATATGTATTATATTCAGAAAACATCATTATCATTTGTATCATTCATAGAGAGGGAATTCAATCCATCTGTTCATGATTATTAAGAATCATGCAACACTACCGGCACCATCAACTCATCAAGGCCTCGATAATCTAATTCAACAAATAGTAACCAAAGAAACACGGTACCAAACCTGATGTCCCGGATCGATTCAACCTACAAAAGTCAATCCTAATATCCGGATTGTGTCAGGTCCACCCCCGGTACTTCGCTCTACATCGCAAGCTGTGTGGAGTGCATGTTGTGACCACGCATCAGATGGGACATGTCATCACCATCACGGTGATAACCGCTTTGCTGACGACACTCGCATCTAACCGTGGTCACAACGCACCATCTCCACAACCTTACATTGTAGTCGAAGCACCGTGAGCCAACCGGACACAATCCCGACGTCATGAATCCGAATTCTATAGATCAAGTCCAATCCTTAACATCAGGCACAATACCACATCTCTTCAATACCACTTAGCAAAGCAAATTCTATATCATATTATTCATATCCAACAATTCAGCACCTACTCAATGATCAATTAACAACACAAATTCTACACGAATAAAACGACAATTATAACAAAACTAGGTTATAAACCATTACCACAAATCTTAATAGGAGCCTCAAGCTCTAAAAGACAAGGCTGCTGAAGAAATATCTCTCGAGAAGCCGCGCAAAGCTGGCGAATCTCCGCCTCCGAAAGCTGAACCTGCCGAACCGTCCGGGCTTCCCGGAACTCCAAAAGGCGCTTAATAATATCATCCAAAACGGCACCGTCTATCCCCTGACCATTTTGAGCCATCGATATATTAATATCTCTAAACCCTAGCTCGTAAAACAGATATCAATTAATTAAAAAAAACCCAAATTTGTTCTGCGATTAATATTATTAATATTATTATTATTATTATTAGCGTGTTGTGGTTAGGGCATTGTGTTGTGTTTTGGAGATTGTGATCACGTGCGTGAGGCGTGTGAATGGAGACATGGCGATTGACGAAAACATTGAGGAATCGTGTTGTTAATGGCGGAGGATGACGAAGATAGATTGTAGCGGTTTGTGGTTTTAAATTTGATGATCAAAGTTTGGTGGTGGTAATAATAATAATTTTGAATTTGGGGATTTCATGACATTTGAAATCTAGGGTTTTGATTTGCTCGGAATTTTGATGGTGGCTTTGGTTATTTGTTCCCCAAATCCTTTTTGTTTTATACTATTGCTTTTTAGTTTATACCTATTTTTGAATTAAAGCGTTGCATGTTTTAAATAACTGGGGTAACCGGGGTATTATTATGGTTGGCCATATGGACTGTTTGGATTGCGGTGAATTGGACGAGACAACCGAGGATGTCTTTATTTCTTGCAGTTTGGCTTAGACGGTTTGATAGGCCATTATATTATGGTGTAAAGTATCTCATAGCTCCACGTTTAACATTCGAGATATTCTTGACTTATACAAGTATACTAAGTTTCCTAAAAGAAAGGCAAAATTTTTTCACGCGGTTTGTCTTGCTTCGTTGTGGTGCTTATGGAAGGCTCGAAATAAGATGGTGTTTAACGGCCATGTGGTAACTGTGGAAATGGTGGTGGGGGTATTAAAGCTCTTAGTTTTCTTTGATTTAAAAGTAAATCGGGTAGTGTGTCTTTGTCGTGGAAGGGGTGGAGTGGATTTAATGTGTAACTAGATAGTTTTGTTTGGTTGTGTTATTTCCTGCTGGCGGTTCGGTGGTGTGGTTTTAGCTCTGGCTAAGCCCATCTTTGTTGTAAGCGTGGTGGTTTTAATATAATCGTTTTTTTTGTAGGCCGTTAAAAAACATGTTTTAAATAACTAGGGTGGCTATCAATTTTATTTGGCAAATCTTCACCTTTTTCAAGGAACTAGCTAATTACCCGTGTGATTCGGCGGGGTACGCGCTCAACTCGACATTGAATGCATAGTCATTGTCGTACAAAGTCACATGATAATAGCGCGCACGTAGACCGAAATTTGACGCGTTGCTCGTGCAAGGCCGTTACGTGTAACCGAAGATTGAACACGCGTAACCGAACCGGAAAGCACGTTACCGAAATTAAAATATGTTTAACCAACACCAGGTGTGTAATTCATGTCAATTACCGGCGCCGGGCGCTGGGTTGAGCGCTTACCAAGATTGGACTATGTGTGTTACGTGGTGCTAGACACGCGTTTATCGTCCCCGGTACATGTAAGCAACATCTGCGTAACCAATGACGAAAATCAATAAGCAAATATGAAATATACAATAATTTCAAATAAATGTCAAACACATAGTTTTTTTAACATATGGCGTATGTGACAAGCAAAGAGGCTTAGAGTTTGGGACCATCGTTTTTCGTAAGTATTTGTATTTCATATGGATGCCGAAATGAAAGAAAAAAAAAAGCCCCCTTGGTGCTCGCATGTTAATGAGCGGTAGGGCTTGGAGTGTAGGACCACTGTTTTTCCAACTAATCAATTCCAATCTTTGACAAAATGGCAAAACTCGTCCTTTATGTTTGTACGGTTTTCAATGGACGTCATTTGGCAAACGACAGAAATCATCCTTTATGTTTAAAAAACGTTGTACGGTACGTCCTTTTCACTAACGAGGGTTAGTTTTTCTCGTTAAATCCAGTCATATGTACCTCATGTGAGACAATTTAGTCTTTTTATCCATCAGAGGTTATTTATGTAATTAACTTAAAATTTTAGGCTTTAAATAAATAAATAAAATTCTCTTTTCAACCATCTTCTTCTTCCCAAATATTCAGAAGTCAGAACCCACCATTAACACCACCCACCACTCACTCACCACCCATCATCTCAGCCACCACATGCCACCGCCGCCGCCATCACCACCACCATCAAAAATTTCACTCATTTCTATACAAATAACTTTCCGAACCATTGACCATCTTCACCCCACCCACCACCATGGCCGGAGCCGGTCTCAACCCCACCTCCATCGCCGTCGCCGTCAGAGTTCAGATCAACCACAATCGGCGCCTGCCGGACTTTCTCCACTGGCCGGAGCCGATCTCAACCCCACCCCCACCGTCGTCGCCGTCGAAGTATTCGGATCTGAACTCCAATACAACCTCGTTAGCGTCACCGTCTTAGTATTCGGATCCACAATCTACATCATGACCCGACCCAAACCAGTTTACCAAATCGATTACACCGGTGGAAATTGGTCGACGGTGGTGATTGTTTCAGAGGAGAGGGAGACGATGGCTGTAGGTGGTTGCAGGTGACGTTAACAGTGGTGTTTGTGGTGGTGACTGGGTGTGCTTGAAAGAGATGCCGTGAAGGGTCATTTTGATTTGGAGGTTTTTGTAGGTCCCCCCGGGGACGTCGCCGATCGATACGAGATCCGCACGAGGTCTAGGAGTGCGGAATCCTCCTAGACTCGTTTATTGGTGTAAAGATAAAGAACACAAACACGTACACGAACAAATACACGAACAAATACAAGAACGGGATAAACAAATCTGCAGATTCTTATATAATAATCAAAACGAATTACATATCAAACTCGTAAACAAATGACGGCCGACCCGAGGTGAGCTCTACCTCGGGTCGTCCCACACGACTCTCACTCTCGGTCTCTCTTTAGACAAATAAACTGTAACACACAATACTCTAATTTCTGGATACAAAACCTAAACAAGACACGCATATATATAGACAAAACATCTTCTCGGGCTTGGGCTTGGGCCAGTAGGTTGTGATAACTTCGCCTAAGGCAGAAGTTGTTACAACTTCGCCGTTGGCGAAGTTGTTCTAACTTCGCCTAAGGCGAAGTTGTGCTAACTTCGCCTGTGGCGTTCCGCTGGTCTGAATTGCATAGCGACGGTCACAAAATGCACCAACAGTCTCCCCTTTGACCGTTGCTCTCAATTCTAACAAACACAAAAGATCATCTGTTACAAAACATGCACCAACAGACTCCCTCTTAACTGATGATCTTCTGTTTGCTCATCAACCAGCCGTGTCTGAAACTGTCCTATAGCTTCACAAATCTACCAGTCACCCAGCGTCTTCCATATCAGATCTCCCCTTCAGTGTAAGATTCTCCGACTATAACGATTGAGGTCTTTGAAATGCATGCATCCTCGTGCCAATAGATCATCTCAACCAATCACGTGAGTCCATCTGACTTCACCAACACGTGAAGTTGGGCTTCCTCCACAACTTCACCAACTCGTCGGCATACGATAAGGTTTAATCTTCAACTACTCAACATCAAGTGATCAATTTCATCACAAAACCACCTTGACAGAATCTAACACATGACCATTAATTAATCTGAAGCATCTTCAATCACTAGGGATAACGATCAAGAACATAAACACTTTAGTTCCCGATTAAATCCAACTTGTTCCAGAATTTTCACTCTAATAAATAAGCATCACGTTTCAGGATCCAATTCTCGAACGCCTTGAAAGTAACATAAATAATATGCTCTGACCGAAATCCAGTAATGACAAAAACCTTCAGTTCAATTTGACTTTCTTCAATTGGTCACCTCGAACAACAACAATTTCATTGCCCACAAACACCCAAATATGTGTCAATATCCAGTTTCAATCAATATCCCATTCACAAACTCAACTCCATATCCAGAGTTGACACATATTTGTTCACACGTAAGACCCAGAGATAACAAGTTTCACTCGTTGACGGAACAACATCTCCGGTCTCACAATAATCGTGTACACCTGGCCATACAGACGAAAACACCAAAATACTCTTTTTTTTTTCTCGTTAACTTCGCCTAAAGTTAACTTCGTCTGTCCATAACTTCGCCTGGCTATAACTTCGCCGAGAAGTCAACTTCGCCTAAAGTCAACTTCGCATGTTCATAACTTCGCCAGACCTTATATCTTCGCTGAAACCCTACGAACAGTGACGGCAACTTCGCCTGATGAACAATAACTTCGCCTACGGCGCTGATCGGCCAGAAACGCACAGAAACGTGCCAGAAACACCAAAACGCAGATCTCGAACCATAGCATAAGAGCCTAAGGCTCTGATACCACTTGTAGGTCACCCCGGGGGCGTCGCCGATCGATACGAGATACGCACGAGGTCTAGGAGTGCGGAATCCTCCTAGACTCGTTAATGGTGTAATAGATGAAGAACACAAACACGTACACGAACAAATACAAGAACAGGATAAACAAATCTGCAGATTCTTTATATAATAATCAACCACGAGACATACAGAACATAAACAGAAAACACGACTGACCCGAGGTGAGCTCTACCTCAGGTCGTCTCACACGACTCTCCTTGTCTCTTACTCTCTCTAAACAAATAAACTGGACACAAAACTCACTTAATTTCTGGATCCAAAACCTAAACAAGACACACATATATATAGACAAAACATCTTCTCGGGCTTGGGCTTGGGCCAGTAGGCGAAGTTGTTCATAACTTCGCCTATGGCGAAGTTGTGATAACTTCGCCTAAGGCAGAAGTTGTGATAACTTCGCCGTTGGCAGAAGTTGTTACAACTTCGCCGTTGGCGAAGTTGTTCTAACTTCGCCTAAGGCGAAGTTGTGCTAACTTCGCCTGTGGCGTTCCGCTGGTCTGAATTGCATAGCGACGGTCACAAAATGCACCAACAGTCTCCCCTTTGACCGTTGCTCTCAATTCTAACAAACACAAAAGATCATCTGTTACAAAACATGCACCAACAGACTCCCTCTTAACTGATGATCTTCTGTTTGCTCATCAACCAGTCGTGTCTGAAACTGTCCTATAGCTTCACAAATCTACCAGTCACCCAGCGTCTTCCATATCAGATCTCCCCTTCAGTGTAAGCTTCTCCGACTATAACGATTGAGGTCTTTGAAATGCATGCATCCTCGTGCCAATAGATCATCTCAACCAATCACGTGAGTCCATCTGACTTCACCAACACGTGAAGTTGGGCTTCCTCCACAACTTCACCAACTCGTCGGCATACGATAAGGTTTAATCTTCAACTACTCAACATCAAGTGATCAATTTCATCACAAAACCACCTTGACAGAATCTAACACATGACCATTAATTAATCCGAAGCATCTTCAATCACCAGGGATAACGATCAAGAACATAAACACTTTAGTTCCCGATTAAATCCAACTTGTTCCAGAATTTTCACTCTAATAAATAAGCATCACGTTTCAGGATCCAATTCTCGAACGCCTTGAAAGTAACATAAATAATATGCTCTGACCGCAATCCAGTAATGACAAAAACCTTCAGTTCAATTTGACTTTCTACAATTGGTCACCTCGAACAACAACAATTTCATTGCCCACAAACACCCAAATATGTGTCAATATCCAGTTTCAATCAATATCCCATTCACAAACTCAACTCCATATCCAGAGTTGACACGTATTTGTTCACACGTAAGACCTAGAGATAACAAGTTTCACTCGTTGAAGGAACAACATCTCCGGTCTCACAATAATCGTGTACACCTGGCCATACAGACGAAAACACCAAAATACTTTTTTTTTTTTTTTTTTTTTTTAAACTTCGCCTGGCTATAACTTCGCCGAGAAGTCAACTTCGCCTAAAGTCAACTTCGCCTGTTCATAACTTCGCCAGACCTTATATCTTCGCTGAAACCCTACGAACAGTGACGGCAACTTCGCCTGATGAACAATAACTTCGCCTACGGCGCTGATCGGCCAGAAACGTGCCAGAAACACCAAAACGCAGATCTCGAACCATAGCATAAGAGCCTAAGGCTCTGATACCACTTGTAGGGAGTCTGTTGGTGCATGTTTTGTAACAGATGATCTTTTGTGTTTGTTAGAATTGAGAGCAACGGTCAAAGGGGAGACTGTTGGTGCATTTTGTGACCGTCGCTATGCAATTCAGACCAGCGGAACGCCACAGGCGAAGTTAGCACAACTTCGCCTTAGGCGAAGTTAGAACAACTTCGCCAACGGCGAAGTTGTAACAACTTCTGCCTTAGGCGAAGTTATCACAACTTCGCCATAGGCGAAGTTATGAACAACTTCGCCTACTGGCCCAAGCCCAAGCCCGAGAAGATGTTTTGTCTATATATATGTGTGTCTTGTTTAGGTTTTGTATCCAGAAATTAGAGTATTGTGTGTTACAGTTTATTTGTCTAAAGAGAGACCGAGAGTGAGAGTCGTGTGGGACGACCCGAGGTAGAGCTCACCTCGGGTCGGCCGTCATTTGTTTATGAGTTTGGTATGTAATTCGTTTTGATTATTATATAAGAATCTGCAGATTTGTTTATCCCGTTCTTGTATTTGTTCGTGTACGAGTTTGTGTTCTTTATCTTTACACCAATAAACGAGTCTAGGAGGATTCCGCACTCCTAGACCTCGTGCGGATCTCGTATCGATCGGCGACGTCCCCGGGGGGACCTACAATTGGTATCAGAGCTTTGGCTCGATTGTGTGGTTCGGGATTTCACGCGGGTGTAGAAAACGTCTCGTTTGACCTATTCGCGGGACGCGTTTTCGTTGATATTGTGTTATACTCACCTTATACCGTCATATTCAAGCCGTCACACCGACCGGAAACTGCTAAATCGTCGAAAACAGATCTGAATATTTTCAGTGTTCTTCGGGCGAAGTTGTTGTTCTTCAGGCGAAGTTGCCGACGCTGGAAGTAGGGTTTCGGCGAAGATATAAGGTTGAGCGAAGTTAACCACAACTTCGCTTACCTCATAAGTTCGCCTAAGCGAAGTTATCCTCAACTTCGCTTACCTCCTAAGTTCGCTTACCTTAAGCGAAGTTATTCTCAACTTCGCCAAGTCACGCGAATTTATGGATTTTCCAGCGAAGTTAACACTTAAGCGAAGTTATCCTTAACTTCGCCTATAGTACTGTTTGGAAGAATTTTTGTTTTTTTTTTCGGGTTTTTCTTGTTTTCGAGAAGATGTCGCCGATTAACATCTTAGAGTTAGTCAAAATGGAAGTTGAAGCGGGGTCGGCTACTAAGGCCCCAAGGTTGATGAAAGGAACCGACTTTGTGGCGTGGAAGGATAGGTTCATTCAGTATATTAAATACCAGGATGCAAAGATGTGGGTGTGCATCCAGGATGGATATATTCCACCGACAATGGAATACGAAGGTCGGGATGTGGTAAAGAAGTACAGCAAGATGGAGGAAGAAGAGAAAAAGATGTATGAGGCGGAGAGCAAGGCCCATGCTGCAATTACTATGGCTCTTCCTCAAGAGATTCTCCATACATTCAGGAAGTACACTTCTGCACGAGAGCTTTGGGATGCTCTGGAACGTGGGTATTCGTGCCTCGAAGATTAAGCTATTAAAGACCTAGCTCTCTGTCTTCAAGTATTTGAAGAACGAATCGCTCGATGATATTATCACCCGATATTATCATCTAATGACAGAGCTGAACAACTATTCTATTGCTTACAGAGAGGAGGAAATAGTTGAGAAGCTTCTCGATGCTCTCCCACCGAAGTGGGAAATGTACACTGTTCTAATGAGGGAAGACAAAGACTTTCCTGATTATGACTTGGAGACAGCAGTAAACAAGCTCAGAACCTTTGAGCTTAATATGGTTCGTAAAGAGACACCAACGGATCAGGTTCAAGACCCTGGTATGTATGGTGCCAAAGTTATCTCAGGCTCAAGTTCGAAGTCTGAATCTGCTGCTTACTACTCCAAAGGAGAGTCAGGTTCTAACTCTTCTCATGAAGGAAATGTGTCAGTAAACATGAACGGTGATGTTTGCTTTGTTGCTGGAGGATCAAGTGCTTCGAAACCTCAAGCATCCAAGAGTAGTTTCTCTCTCAGTGCTTCAAGCAATAACTACTCTAAGATGCCAATGAGTGTCAAATCTGCTGAAGAGCAGTTTGCACTCTATGCATCCTTTATTGCTTCTTACGAGAACTACATACAAGGGAAGATTGTGGACCCTGCTGCTTTGGAAGAAGACTATGACCAGATCGATCCTGATGATCTGGAGGAGATGGATCTGCAGTGGCAGATGGCGATGATAGTCAGAAGAGTGAAGCGTTTCATGAAGAAGACTGGCAGAAAGTTCGTAGGTGGAAAGCCAGGATTTGATAAGTCAAGGGTGAGGTGTTACAATTGTCAACAAAATGGACACTTTGCAAAGGAGTGCACTAATGCACGTGTAGAACGTAGTCAGGGGAGGACTACACAGCAAAGTGGAAATAACAATGGGAATAATGCCATGATGTCTGATGCTGGTGAATACAACTGGAACATGTTCTCTGGAGAACTCTTTGAGCAGGCACACATGGCGAAGGTTGCAACTGAAGAATGTATGAAAGCTGCTGAAAATGAAAAAGCTTTCATGGCTGATGACCAGAACTCCGAGGTATATACTAAACCTATATGTACTAAATGTGAGAACTTGTCTGAACAGCTTGCTACGATTACTGATCAGTATGTTAAGTTGGATGCCGAATTTAAAACCTTGAAAGAAGAACATCACTTCATAAAGACAAGAGAAAATAATTATAAAATAAAAATTAAAGCTTGTGAAAAAGACGTTAAAAGTTTGAAAACAAAATTAGCTGAGAAAATTGATGTGATCGATCTAAGCTACGAGGTTTTAGAAGAGAAAACCAAGTTAATCGCTGAGAAAGAAAAACAGATTGCTGATCACCAGGTAAAAGTGGTGGAACTAAATAGGAAACTGGAGCAATTCCGGAATTCCTCTGCTATTCTTGATCACCTCGTTAGTGATCAAGGTTCCTCACCTAAGAGGGGAGGAATTGGTTACCATGAGGTTCCACCACCTTATAACCATAATTATACTTTCAATCCTAGTGTTCATGAATCTGTTAATTTTGTAGCTGATCAGACAGGTCCTGCTAAGGAAACTGGTAAAGTACCGGAAGTTAGTAAAGGCGAAACAAGTTCGCCTGTCTCAAAAGTTAAAATTTCTATTTCAAGTCCAGTCTCATCTGATTCGGATAAGTCATCCAAGTCGGGTAAGACAAAAGAGAAGGAAGTATTACCCACTAGTGGAGAAAAAGTTAAATCAACTAAAAGGAGTACTCCACTCAACCCATATGTCCCACCTTATGTGAGACGTACGGTTGGTAATACTGCCTCCACATCTAAAACATCTGCTGAAAAGAAAGCTGATCATAGGTGTTGTTTTAGATGTAATCAAACAGGGCACCGTGTTGCTGATTGCCCTCTGAAGCAGCGTTTTAGAGAGGTGAGGCCCTCGAAAACTGAGACTAAGGTTTTTGGTAATCGTTTAAATGTTAAAAATGAAAACCATTCAAATTTGAAAAATAATACAGGTTTTCAAAGAAACACATCTCGTTTTTACACTACTAATAACCAAACCAAATGCTATAATTCTTTTGATTCTCTTAACGTACGTCGGTTTGGTTGGCCTCACTATCAGTCTCCAAGGAGGTATCCTGTTAGGACTCGTGGAAATTTTTCTAATGCTAACTTTGGTCAGCCAAGGTGTGTGAGTTCTGTTAAGAAGGTTAATCGACCCAAGACCAAGAGGTCTTGGGTCCCCAAATTTTAATAATCTCTTTTGTTTGTGCAGGAACAGTTGAACAGGGCTTCCAATAATCTTTGGGTTGTGGACAGCGGCTGTTCCCGGCACATGACTGGTAACAAGGATTTGTTACAAGATTTAAAACCTGTTCAAGGAGCGAGAGTCAGTTTTGCAGGTGAGAGTGGAGGCAAAATAACAGGAAGGGGTACGGTAACTAACGGGAAGATGACGTTAGAAAATGTGAACTTTGTTGAGGAACTGAAGCACAATCTGCTGAGTGTGTCGCAGATTTGTGATAAAGATTATACCGTACACTTCACGAAGAATGATGCGATTGTGTTGAAGCCTGGTTTTCAAATACCAGAGGAGTGGATAGTAATGAAGGCTCCACGTGATAGAAATACGTATATGATGGATCTAAGTTCAACTGAAATGTCAACGGAAGAATCGTGCCTTTTGACGAAAGCAAGCGAATCGGAATCTGAACTGTGGCACAGGAGAATGGGGCACATTCATCTTCGGAAGATGAACCATATTGTCAGACATGGGCTTGTGTTGGGTGTTCCCTTAAAAAGTTTCAACTTTGAAGACAAATGTCTTGCGTGCAAAAAGGGAAAGCAGCACAAGAAGTCCCATCTCACCAAGAAAGTAAATTCAATTGCCAGTACACTAGAGCTGCTTCACATGGATCTCTTCGGTCCTGTGAATGTAAAAAGTCTAGGTGGTACCACTTATTGCTTGGTGATCACTGATGACTACTCACGATACTCGTGGGTATACTTCCTGAAATCAAAAGACGAAACGGCTCAAATGGTGAAGAATCTGATTACCAAAGTTGAGAACATTATGGATAAACGAGTGAAGTTCATCAGAAGTGACAATGGTTCCGAGTTTAAAAATTTTGAAATGGAGATCTTCTGTCTGTCAAGAGGGATTGAACACCAATTCAGCGCTCCGTATACTCCGCAACAGAATGGAGTGGCTGAAAGGAAGAACCGAACTTTAATTGAAGGAGCCAGGACTATGCTGGCAGATTCGAAGCTTCCGGTGGTGTTCTGGGCTGAAGCTGTTTCTACAGCTTGCTATGTACTGAATAGAGTTTTAACGGTAAAAAGACTTAATAAAACATGCTACGAGCTTATGCATGGGAGAAAGCCCAATTTGTGTGGACTTGAAGCTTTCGGGTCCCCGTGTTCAATTTTAAAGGCACATTCAAAGTTTGGTGAAGCAGCCGATGAAGGAATCTTAGTCGGCTATGAAGTTGGGACTCCCAACAGGCGTGTCTTTAATACAACGAACGGCAAGGTTGAGGTGGTATGTAACACCGACATTACGAGTTACAGATCACCAAGACCGAGCATCGGACCTCCTGGGATTTTCGACTATGATAGGCTCTTCAAGTCTTTTAACATACCTGATTTGTTTTGTACAGAAGAAGAAGAACGTGTTGCTACGAAGATGATTCTAGATGAGGAGGAAAATTTGGTACATAGACAGCTATTTGATGATTGTCAACCTTCCTCATCAAATTCTATCGGTTCCCCTGCTGTCTCTCCTGAAGAAGAGTTTATCAATCCATTTCACTCTCAGCCAGAAACAACCATTGATGAGCTCTCTTCTAATTTAGAAGATAATTTGCATGTCGGTGCTGTTCCGACCACGAGAATTCACATAGATCACCCTTTGGAGAATGTTATAGGTGATGTGTCCTCCGGTGTACAAACCAGAAGTAGCTTGAATGAGCACACCTGTGTTTATACAAGCATTAAGGAAACGGGTATAATGAACGAATGTTTGTACTCCTGCTTTATTAGCCAGATTGAACCGAAAAATTATCAAATGGCTCTTAAGGACAGCTCGTGGCTCGAGGCCATGCAAGAAGAGTTGGCTCAATTTAAGAAGATGGAAGTTTGGACTTTGGTTGAAAAACCAAGGAATGTGCATGCGATAAGCACAAAATGGGTGTTTAAGTGCAAGAGAGATGAAAAGGGGATTATTATAAGAAACAAGGCGAGGCTGGTCGTTAAAGGTTTTAATCAGCAAGAGGGGATAGATTATAATGAAGTGTTCGCTCCGGTGGCCAGGTTGGAAGCGATAAGATTGTTTTTGGCGTTTGCTGCTTTTAAGAAGATGAAAGTGTTTCAGTTGGACGTGAAGAGTGCGTTCCTCAATGGGAAAGTTGATGAGGTTGTGTATGTTGAGCAACCTCCGGGTTTTCCTGACCTAGACTTTCCTGATCACGTGTACAAGTTGAGCAAGGCGCTGTATGGATTACATCAGGCACCTCGTGCCTGGTATTCAACGTTATCAGACTACTTGCTAGAGAATGGTTTTGAAAGGGGTTTGATTGACAGCACACTGTTTGTGAAGAGAGATGGAAGTGACTTCCTGCTAGTTCAAGTCTACGTGGATGACATCATATTTGCTGCATCAAGAGTCTCCATGTGTCAGGAATTTGAGGCCGTCATGAAGAAAAGATTTGAGATGAGTGCTATGGGTGAACTAACGTTCTTTTTAGGATTGCAGGTTGATCAAAAGAAGGATGGGATGTTCATTCATCAAACAAAATATGTTCATGATGTCCTCAAGCGCTTCAAGATGGAGGACCTCCATTTGACACTCCAATTTGCGTCAACCACAAGTTGGGAGCTGAAATAGACGGTGACGCAGATGTGGACCCAACTCAGTATCGGGCTATAATAGGTTCTTTGATGTATTTGACTGCTTCTAGGCCTGATATAATGTTTGCTGTTTGTCTTTGTGCTCGTTTTCAGGCAAACCCAAAGGAATCTCACATGAAGGGTGTGAAGAGGATTTTGCGGTATCTCAAAGGCAAGCCGTAGCTAGGGTTGTGATACCCGAAGGGAGGAGATGTGGAACTGGTTGCTTATACAGATTCTGATTATGGAGGGTGCAATCAGAGTCGGAAGTCGACAACAGGAGGATGTCAGTTTCTCGGTGGAAGATTAGTTTCCTGGCAGTGCAAGAAACAGACATCAGTCGCAATCTCAACGTGCGAAGCTGAATATATGGCAGCATCCAACTGCTGCTCTCAGGTTTTGTGGATTCAGCAACAATTGCGCGACTATGGTCTGAATTTCTTACTCACTCCTATTTTTATTGATAACACTGCTGCCATCTCAGTAATTAACAATCCCGTAAAACATAGTAAAACTAAACATATTGACATTCGTCATCATTTCATACGGGATTGTGCTGAGAAGAAACTGATTAAGGTCGAAAAGGTCGATACGCTAGAAAATTTCGCTGATTTATTTACAAAAGCGTTTGATAAATCCAGATTTCAAAACCTAATTGAGCTGAACGGGATGATCAATCCCGAGTAACCATGTTTTTTTGTGTTTAAAAAAAAAAAAAAAAAAAAAAAAAAAAAAAAAAAAAAACGTCACTATTGCTTAAAATTAGTCGGTTACCTCAGTTTGATGGACATATCCTCGGATATGTTTTGGTCCTCGTTTCTACTTGTAGAGAATGAGGGTCGCCATTAACCAGATGACTGAAAGTGACCGGGGCGGTTATGATGTGTTTTCTTTCTGTCGCTGAAAATTAGTCGTTAATACTTAGTTAGAAGGACACATACTTGTATGTGGTCGGTCCAGTTGATCCATTGGATCTTCAGGATTGCCGTTTACCTGAAGACTTTGACGTGATCGGGGCGATTGAAGTCAAAATTTTTTTTGGGAAATGAAATTACTTTTCAAGTCTACTACTTCGTATGAAGTACCTTTGCTATGTTCACAGAAAATTGATCCAACCTTGGAAAATGATATATATATATACTGATTGTGTGTGCTTAACTAGTGAAGTTATTAGGCTTAAAAGGCCTTAGAACAGTCATTGTATGTCATGGTAACTTTTTATGGTGCGTAAAAGTAGATGTGATACTAACCTAATCTACTCAATTTTACGTGGAAACTCCTTAAGAGTTTTGTATGTCTTCATACATATCTTTCCGAATGATAGGCAGAAAAGCGTTTACCCAGTCATACACGAGCCCGTAAGTGTTCTGATTCCCGTGAAGAAAGCGTTTCAAGACACTGCAGTGATCCAGATTCGGGACTTGCAGTTGTTTATTACTCTGAAGTCTATAAGCATGTTTCTTGAAAAAAAAAAAAAAAATTAGTACTTATGAGTTATTGTAACCTTCGAGAGTTCAAGAGATCGAGACTTCTCAATCATGGAGTAAGAAAGAGTACGGGAAGCAGACAAAGAATACTTACAAGTTAATCAGACACTATGGGTCGAAGTCAATTCGGGGTGACTTGGGGAAAGCCAAATACGCTTTGAGAATAGATAGGAGGCATCTTAATCTCTGAGTTGTTGCCCACTTATTTTTTGAGATTAATTGAACTTAACTCGTATCACAGAAACGATGAAAACCATTTTAAGTTATTTACATGTGTACAACCTGTTTCTCTATGTCATAATACAGCTAAACACGGATCTATGTGACAGTCACGGAGTTAGTATGATTCCTGTTAGGATCTTTTCTAAAACATGGTGGTCCCTGACTAGACTGAAATTTGATCCCTTATTCGTTAAATTTTTATAAGTTTTTATTAGTTTTGTAGTTGTATTAATTTTTAACTGTTTACTTAAAATTGATCATGTCGTTTATTTCTTAAAGGGAAGTTTTAAAGAGCTAATTCAAATTGTTCAAAATTATAAGGTTTGGTTATGAAAATATAGGCGAAGTTGTTGAATCAGGCGAACTTGTGGATAACTTCACCTAGGCGAAGTTATCCGTAACTTCGCCTGACCAACTCTGACCCTATATAAGGATTTCAAACAGTAAAATTTTCATTATTTACAATATACAGCGAACTTGAGCTCCGATATATCAGCGAACTTGATCTTTTCGATTTCGATTTCTTTCTTTGTTCTCAGTTTCAGTTATCATTTCACGGTATGTGTTATCGGTACATCGTGTTAGCTGTTTCTTCTTGTTTATCAAACTTTATTTCGACCGCTTCGAGATCTTGGTCCGTCGGACTCAAAACCGACTTTTATAACTTGTGTTTAACGTGTTCATGGACAAACTTTTCGTCCACATAACCTTAATACCAAGTGTTATTGAGTTCTTCATCGTCAATTTTACCGAAACATCGGATTTCCGGATGTTTGGAATGCTAACAGTCGCCGATTCAGTTCAGGAGAAGTTAGGGTTTCGGCGAAGTTATCCGCAACTTCGCCTGACGATTAATTTCGCCTGAGGCGAAGTTATCCGCAACTTCGCCTGAGGCTTAATTTCGCCTAACCCTTATCTTCGCCTGAGGCGATGTTGTGATGAGGCGAAGTTAACTTTAACTTCGCCTAGACCTTTTTACTTAAAATTAATTAGACGAACTTAAAGATGAAGCGAATTTGTTCCCAACTTCGCCTCCCCTTTAACTTCGCCTATACAGGTTTGATCACAACTTCGCTCCTGGTAATCAAGCGAACTTGTGTAACACTTTAACGTTTATCTAACTTGGTTCGTTTAGTGCAGATATTGCTGCTGTTGGAAGTGCAGGAGGTGCAGGTGATGACGGTGATGATCACAGACAATTCTTCCCAGCTCATAACCAGTTCATAACACTTGACCCAGATGCAAATGGCGTGGAGGACTATAGGGAGATAATTACTTTTCTCCTGCGCTCACGGATATATCACGCAATAACAACTACCCTGCCTATTTCCCTACCGAATATTTAAGACTTTTGGCAGACGGTAGAGTACGATTGCCGGGTTGAGCCCCCGGTTATGCGAGCCACCGTAAACGGTCAAGTTGTTCAGTTTTCTTCTGAACAAATACGGGTGGCGTTGCGGTTTGGTGAAGAGACGAGGGATGACCCAACGGAGTTTGTTGCGCCATTCCGTGATGGGGCGTTCCTCAGGATGGGGTATTCTGGTCCCTTAGGGGACACACAACGGAGGAAGGGATTCCTTTTAGATCAGTGGCGCTTCCTTATGCACGTCATGATCGTATGTATGTCAGGACGGAAGGCAGGCACTGATGGTATGGGTGCGACAATGCAGTCTGCTATGAAGGCGTTGACTTATAATAAAGGATATTCTTTCAGCCAGATGATCTTTTACGAGATCGATAGGCAACGAAGGGCTGTGGCGCGTGAGCGGTTTATAATGTATCCACGATTCCTACAGATGATTTTAAATCATGTGGCTCCGACGCTGCCTCAACGACGCCCTATTCGATACGTGGAAAGTGTGACAAAACGTATCTTTGCACAGTGTCGCACTTCCAGCGCACGAAGCAAGCCTGAGCTGCGTCCCAGGCATACTCCGCTCTTTGGGTACCTTATAAACCCGGAGTATGTGCCTGCGGCAGGGGACGAGTTCAGAGACCCAAGACCACAACAGGCGGCAGCACCCCAGGCTGTATCAGCTGCGCCTGCTGTATCTGCTGCTGTGTCAGCTGCAGAGATTGACCTTAATGCCATGTTGGGAGGCCAAGGAATGTTTGATATGGACCGAGTTGATCCTCAAGAGAATATTCAAGTCTCGGGTCCACAGGCTGACTTTGATGATGTGATGGAAGAGGCTAGACGGATGATGGTAACGCATGAGAGAACAGTTGGGAAACAAAAGAGAACTGTTGACGACGACGACGAGGAAGATGATGAAGAAGAAGCTGTGCAGCTGGTGAGAAAGCGTTCACGAAGGGAAAGGACAGGTATGGGTGTAGGAGCTGGAGAGACTTCACGGTTGGTACGTTTTGCTCCACCTGCCTTGTCTGGTATGTTTTTGGTCCCTTCTACAGCACAGACTACAAGCTTAAGCGCTACAGTTGTTCCTGTGGTGGCAACTACTGCATCTGTTAGCATCCCATCCACCACAGCACAACTCTCGGCTCCGGAGATCGTATCGTTGCCGCCTCCAACGCTCACTACGTCGGAGGTTGTTGCACAATTCAAAGAGTCGACAGTTGTTGCTACCACTGCAGGGTTACTAAGTGTACCACCTGCGGTTACGCCCACTTCAGACTCGGAACGAATAGCTTCACTAGAGCGGATCGTTGCTGAGCAGTCCAAGACAATTCAACGCCTAGTGGAAGCAAATCAACTGCAGGCATCCCTCCTGGTTGAGCATGGGAAAGTTATAGATGCCTTGAAGGTGTTCTTGGCATCTCAGGGGGAGATGAGCTGTAGAGGCGACGAGCTGAGGACGAAAAGAAGAAATGATCAAGACGATGATCCCAATGCACCGGAAGGTGCAGGTGGTGAGTTGCCAAGAACTACTATAGCTCTTAGGGCTTCCACAGCTGAGGGGGAGTCTGCCGCTGGTGATGATGTGGTTGCTGTTGGTGATGATGTGGATGTGGTTGAAGATGTTGAGATTGTTGATGATATGATTGATGCGCTGAAAGAGATAGACGATATGTTAGAGGATGATGAGTTGATAAATGAAGATGATGTTCTGCCAATCGATGAGATCGAAAAGATTGGTGCAGAAATTGTGGTTGAGAATGTGACAGAAGAAGGAGAGATTGTTGAAGAAAATGTAGAGCATGAGATCCCTGTGGTTGAACAGTCGACTATATGTGAAGATGCTGCGGTTGACAACACTGAGTGGGAAGATCAGCCAAACTGGAAGGAAGGCTGCGCTCAGTGGTTTGTAAAGACGAAGAAGCCAGCAGTACCGACGATGTTCAAAAAGTCGTATAATATAAAGGGATATGCAGAATCAAAGAAGGGAATCATATGTTGGTTGTACGATGAAGAGTTGAAACTATTTGTGATCAAACGTTACGACGGCATTCAGTACTTCAAGAAGTTGTTAAGATCCCTGAATACCTTACCGGAGTGTGAGGTGAAAGACTTAGCAAGACTGGGGCTGATAAACAGAAGTGATGATAACATGGCGAGAGTAATTGGGAAAATTGTTTGGAAAGAGGCCATTAAAGATAAAAAGTTTGAACTTCTGAAGCCTCAGAAAGGGAAGTTAATAGAAGACAAAGATAGAGGGATGAGGGCAGACGGCAAACCATGGATGGTTATGAAGTATAAACCAGTCCGTCATTTAAAAGAAGTGCCGATGAAGGTGATGCCCAAGAACGTCTTGAAAGACTTGAAGTGGTGGTACGTGGATTGTGAAACTGCTGAAGCGGTCATGGAGGATGAAGATGAGCAAGAGATCATGAGAGTGTATGATCCTATGCACTTAGTCAATCTGTCTCAAGCTGACTTGCAGGTACTACATGCTAAGAAGATTTTCTACATTCCTGCTTGGAAAGAGGAAGCTAAGAAGTACCAGAAGTTGGTTTCTGTATGTGTTAGACAGGGAGTGCATGCTTGAAGAGATGAAGAGAGAAGACGAGAGATTACAAGACACAAGCTTTGAAGATCAAGATATGAAGCTACTGCCAAGGGGGAGTCTGTTGGTACATAAATGTCAGTAGTTCATAGTCTAGCGTTTGTAATCGAGTCTGTAATGTAATTATGTTTAAGTTTATGTTTATGTATGTAAGCGAAGTTGTCAACAAGTTCGCTTAGGCGAACTTGTTGAACAAGCGAAGTTGTCGACAAGTTCGCCTAGGCGAACTTGTTGAACGAGCGAAGTTATGGACAACTTCGCCTGAACATATCGGGCGAAGTTGTCGTGTCTATATATACTGTAGCCGACGGATTGTTTAGGTGAACGAGAGAGGAATCAGTAGTTGAGTTCAGTGAACGTGCCGAGAGTCTGTAATAGACGTGTTTCAAGTTATAATATATAACGTGTTCGTTTGTATCGCGTGTGATTGTTTTACGTATTCTACGCTCGTAACTACCTACGCAAGGATTCCGCACCTACGTAGATAGCGATATCCCGTGTAAGATCCGTTGATACCAATTGTAGATCCGCACCTACGTAGATACCAATTGTAGGTTCCCGTACGGATCTTACACGGGATATCGCTATCTACGTAGGTGCGGAATCCCGGCGTAGGTAGTTACGAGCGTAGAATACGTAAAACAATCACACGCGATACAAACGAACACGTTATATATTATAACTTGAAACACGTCTATTACAGACTCTCGGCACGTTCACTGAACTCAACTACTGATTCCTCTCTCGTTCACCTAAACAATCCGTCGGCTACAGTATATATAGACACGACAACTTCGCCCGATATGTTCAGGCGAAGTTGTCCATAACTTCGCTCGTTCAACAAGTTCGCCTAGGCGAACTTGTCGACAACTTCGCTTGTTCAACAAGTTCGCCTAAGCGAACTTGTTGACAACTTCGCTTACATACATAAACATAAACTTAAACATAATTACATTACAGACTCGATTACAAACGCTAGACTATGAACTACTGACATTTATGTACCAACAGTTTTATTGAATTCACACACACACAAATCTCTTTTATTAAAATTAAGTACCTGGAATTTAAAAGACCAATTTGCCCTCATGTGCTTTGCACATGACTATATTTAACGAGAAAAATTAACTCCGTTAATGACAAAGGACGTAACGTGATAGGGATTTTAAACTTAAAGGATATTCTTTGTCATTAAGTTTGCTAAATGACAAATATTGAAAAAACGTGCAAACATAAAGGACTAGTTTTGTCATTTTTTCTCAATCTTTTGTATATTCATATAAAAATAAATAAATAATAATATTATGTTATTGGTTAAACTATAATGCGTTTGATAGAAAAAAGTTAGTGAGAGCATACTCGCCTACGTGGCAATTTCGTTTTCACTTTTTACTTAAACCACTACACTTAGTTTAATGTTTAATTTGTGACGTTTATATAAAATTTAAGTGCGCTTATGATATAAATTCATTTCGGAACCACATTTGCATATCACCGTCGCCGTTTCATGTCTGTAGGGGTTTGATCACACCTTGGGATTTTGCCGATCGATTAAGTAGAGGGCTTATCGATCAATTTTGAACATTGTTGGGTTTAGTTTTTGCCAATTGATTATCGCGTCTTCGGTAATTGTTCAGTTACATACATGACATTAGGTTATATTAAAAGACCATTTTGCCCCTCGTGTGAGGAGCACATGCAATCATTAACAAACCGAATGGACGGCATCTTGTTTAGGGGTCAAAACCGTTAAATAAATTAAACATCAAAGGTTTACTTGTCCAAAAATTGTGGTTTTTTTATAAACGGGTTATCGGAGCTAAACCACAATACCACATGGGCAAAAATTACAATCTAATATAAATAAAAAATTAGGGTAAATGGCCTAATTTGTGTGATTAGTAAATGGCAATTATTATGGGTGTAATAGTTTTTACTCAACTCTAAATGACCCCAAAAGGCCAAAACTACTGCAACATCCATATTCGACCCTGCGGTCGTTAAAGTGCCAAGAACACTGCATTTTATGATCCCAACAAACAACTAGGCAAACTTGTTCAAAGGAGTCACTTGACTTTCAATTTTCCAATCAAGTCGCATAATCAGAATGATTAACTTAAATCGAGTAAATAATAGCATTAATACCGGCTAAGTGTAATTCGAATGAACATAGTCAAATCAACGAAATAAGTCAACACGTAAATATAATAAGCAAAGCTGAAACAAAAAAGTCAACAACGAATCAATGTCACCGGGCACTACACCTACACACATACGACATGACATAATACTACCACATATCGGAATAGCAGATAAATACTAAATCATGTTTCAACTTTCACAATATTTGTTCTCAAGTAAGATGGTATTCTACAAGGTCAAACAAAAGAGTTTCTCGATTACAAAAACAAAAAATAAAAATAAAAATAAAAAAGAAAAGAAAGAATGTTGAAATACACTTTTCTTACCAAATCTCCAACTCAAGTTGAACAACAACCTTTCTTTGTGTTCGCAGACGAATCGCCGACATTAATGGTAGTTCCTTGACCAGGTAAAGCAGTACTACCACCGCCATTTGCCTCTTGTGCCGCCAACGCTTTCTTGCTAATGACATGATATATTTGCGTCAACACGGTTTGAAACGCTTTCTCAACATTATATGCTTCGAGCGCTGACGTTTCGAGAAACGAAAGGCCTTCTTTTTCAGCCAAAGATTGACCATCTTCTTCAGCCACGGCTCTAAGATGGCTCAAATCTGACTTGTTTCCAGCCATCATGATCACAATGTTCGAGTCTGCGTGGTCTCTTAGCTCACGTAACCACCTTTGGACATTGTCAAAGGTTTGACTTTTGGTGATGTCATACACCAGAAGGGCCCCAACCGCACCTCTATAGTATGCACTCGTGATTGCTCTGTATCTTTCTTGCCCTGCTGTGTCCCAAATTTGAGCCTTTATTGTCTTCCCATCAACCTGTTTATAAAAATGTTTTAACTTTTAATATATAACCAGTGTGCTCTTTACAAAAAAATAAACATTCATTACATGTTAGAAATTAATAAAGTCAAAGGGAGTTCATTCTGGTCAACAAGATTCTCCATGTTCATCCTACTAAAGGCTATTTAATACATTTGACTAATAAACAAACATATCATTTAATGGTTTACCTATTTCTTTGATTAGTGTTTGAGCATGTTATATAAGTTATTATTAACCAGTTGTTCTATGTTTATTATATTATTTAAAAATTAGGCATTCTTGATCACTTGAATATGAACAGGCTCCTGTTCATATTCAAGTGATCAAGAATGCCTAATTTTTAAATAATATAATAAACATAGAACAACTGGTTAATAATAACTTATATAACATGCTCAAACACTAATCAAAGAAATAGGTAAACCATTAAATGATATGTTTGTTTATTAGTCAAATGTATTAAATAGCCTTTAGTAGGATGAACATGGAGAATCTTGTTGACCAGAATGAACTCCCTTTGACTTTATTAATTTCTACTTCCTAATGATGTCAATGATTAATCTTAAAACTTCATAAAAAGAAGAAAAAAACCGCTACAACTTTATATAATAAAGGATGAAATTACGGAACTTTCTTTTGTTCGAATCCAATATCCTAGTTCCGTCACTACTCATTCTCGGCCAGAATGAATTCCTTGTGACTTTATTAATTTCTAATGATGTCAACGATTAATCTTAAAACTTCATAAAAAGAAAAAAAAAAACGTTACAACTTTATAAACTAAATGAAGAAATTACGGAACTTTGTTTTGTTCGAATCCAAAATCCTAATTCCGTCACTACTCGTTCTCTATTCTTCCTTAAAAACCACAAAAAAAACAACAAATCATTCCAATCATCATGGAAATTCAAAGACCAATTATCATAAACATAAAACAGAGTTTCACTTCCACCATAAACACAAACCATAGATTTTGCTTAACAATTTCAAAAATTTAATACCCGAGACATATTATCAAACACCTGGTGTGCATAATTTGAAATAACATCAATCAGACTTTAAAATTTTACCCTTAAAAAACATGACAGCTAGAAATCAAGATAACCAATCAGACGACAAAATTAACAAAAACTCTAATTCAGATCATACAGATTTCAATCAATTTAATAATAATAATAATAATAATAAACTGACCTGAAGAGTACGAGTAGCAAATTCAACTCCAATAGTGGATTTGGACTCCAAACAAAACTCATTTCTGGTAAACCTGGAGAGAATATTGGATTTACCAACACCTGAATCACCAATCAACACGATCTTGAACAAGTAATCGTACTCATTATCAACTCTATTAGCCATAATAAACCTATACCCACAAAATCAAAATTCAGAATTCAATCGAATTAATAAACAAGCATACATACACCGGATCTAAGCAGATCGATTCAAACTAGTTTTAATATTTTGATTTAAGAGCTAAATCATAGATTAATCAACTCAAATCAGTACGGAAAACATGATCAAACACGGAAAACGTGTTGAATTGACGAGTAAAGACAGACGTTACCTATGAAATCGGAAAGAAAATGAGAATGTCGTCTAGGATGAAAGTGAGGTTTGAAACAATGGGGAAAGAGGTTTGGAATAAGCCGACGTTAATATATACTAACGGACAAGGAAATGATTTTATACTTCGTTAAACTTGGAAATAATAATAATAATATTAATAATAATAGTAGTTATTTTAGCTCAACCGGTATGACTGGGCTAAGCAATTAATGCGGAAAAATATCGGATATCTATCTGAGATATCAGTTATCACAGTGAGATATCGGTAGTTTAATATAATGTAAAATTCATATGTATAACAATTTTAACATTAATAACTCACAGTATAGTCTCACACTATTAACAAAGAATTGATCAAGACTTAAAACACTAACATTGAACACTAAAAGTTGATAGTTAAGACTTAAAACACTGATATCGGGAATATCGGTGATATATTGGTCAAATATTAGTCCAATATCGGTCAAGATCGTTGATATTATCGGTACCGATATTCTGATTTATATATCGCCAATGACCGATAACCAATATATCACTGATATATCGGTGATATATTGGCGATATCGACGGCATAGTGACTGGGTTAAAAACGGTAGTAAGGTTTTACTATAGTGAGTTATGTGGGTATTTGGTTGGCGGGTTTTTCCTAGAATAAATATGATGGGTTTAAATTATCTGGTGTTGGGTGTATGAGATCGTCTTTTGTCATTTGATTATTCCGTGTAGCTGGACTTTATTATTATAAAAGAAAAAGAAGAAAAAATAAATGGTCAAACCGATTTTGTTTTAATGGGTTTATTAAGAATTGATTATTGGATTAATTAATTTTCAATTTTATTTATGAACATTAATTTTTTGTCTCGTCATTTGACAGGTAAGTAATTAGTTTTTAATGGCTAGTTTCATAATTCATACAAGTTTTAACAAAATCAAGAATATCTTTGTGTTTTGTCCTTACCATTGTCATAGCATGCCAAATCATGTTTTGGGATATACTTCAATCGAAACAGGTTCGATAAATACGTTTGTTTTTGTTACAGTTATTATATTTGTCATTAGGTTGGTGGTCTGTTATGTATCTTAAATGTTCGAAGGTATTGAATTCGAGTTTCACATGATAAAGAAAAATATGTCTTGAATAATAATAACTAAATAATTTATGTTAGCAATATATGATATGATGTAATAAGATATAATGTAACAAATTCAAATAAATATAGTAAGTGTTTTTTAAATTAAACAAAACTGTTAAACAAATATCATATTTCAAATGTTACATGCATGTTGTCTATAAATTAAATTAACATAGTTGAATAGAAAGAGGGTTTAAATTAACAAAGTTTTTCTTAGAGTTTTTATTTATTCTAGCTTTTTTTTATCAAAATAACTAGGTTAGTTACCCGTGTAGTACATGGGTTAGAATAAATAAATTTATTTAAACAATAACATAATGTGACATACAAAAAATTATTTTCAACAGATATAAAGATATATTATATGGTATAATAACTTACACACTATACAATATGGGAATAGAAAATTTATAAATCTCTAAATATTTTTTGATACACAATATGTGTAGTTTTATATGTAAATTTACTTGTTTTTTCAAAACTTAGTAGTTTCACATTGTTTCTGTTTTTAACTATAGATAATGCAACAACTAACTGGTCATGAATTAAAACAAATTATCTAAAAAACAAACCAATATCTACAATGATTGGCCTTCGCTTTTGTTAATCTTCATTCCAAACAAAAATTAAGTGAAAATTTCATTATTTAAAATTAGTATTTTTATATAAAGGTGTAGGATTTAAAAAATAAATAAATAAAATTGTGAGTTTCAATGTTATTTTCGGATATGATTTCGGCTTCTATAGCACGGTTATCATATTGTATTTTCACATGTAGCTTAATTTCATTGCATAGACTAATTTTCTAGTTAATATTTTAATTAGCATCAATTCAACATCAGCTTTTAGAACTAACATATGACTTAACAACCTTATATTTTGAGGTCATTTAAAAAGTCAAGAAACTAATACTTTCTTGTAACGTATCAAATGATGTCTGATAGATACCATATGAAGAATATAAGGATATACAAAATTAATTCATCGTCTGATTAACAGTGTGCTAACGTTTAACATTTGTATTCCAAAGGTAAGAAGTTGTCTTTACCGCATGAAAAACCAAAACATGTAATATAGTGTTAATATTTTTGTGGATTTTTAAGATGATGAACTTAACATAAATGATGGGTTGATTAAATGGCAAATTACAAAAATGTTGTAAATGACTACTTTTTAAAACCAACCCTGGATCGAAACTCATTCTAATAATAAATTGTTTTGACTTGAACCATGTTTGATACTTTAACCGGTTAAAAAACAGTCGTTTGAATTAACATAAACACCGAGAATACTTCAATAGTTAATTTGTCTTTTAAGAATTTGAATGATTAAAAAGAAAAAAAATGTATTTAATATGAGAGAGATGAAGGAAAATTTAAAATACACATTATTAATAATAAAGAAATGTATTTAATATGAGAGAGAAGAGGGAAATTTTTGTAAGAATTAATATGGTGATGACATGTGGCAATAAGAAAGTTTTATTTATTATATAGTATAGATTAATATAATCGATAATCATAAGAGAAGAAAATATTTTAGGAAAACCTTCGTGACCACTTACTAATGTGGTGATGACCATTATTTGTAGCTAAATACCAATTATATTTGCTATTCAACAAAATAATTACAGATTATATTATTCTTGTTATTATTTAAAAATCACTTAATAACTTTCACCAGGTATATTTAAGCAAGCACAAAATAAAATACATTTATTAATAGCCTTTTATTATTATTTTATATTTTAGATAAAAGCAAAGCATAAATTTTATGTATATATATTTTAAAAAACTCAGTAATAATTTGATACCTAAAATAACTTCTGATAAAAACATGTCATAAAATTTTTTCTAATTTATAGTCAGACTATTTAATACTTTACTGTGATTATTATTTTTTATATTCCGCTTTATTCGATAATATTAATCGTCATTATGATTATTTAATAAATAGTTAATATTTTTTGTTAAATTTCATATTGATAGTAAACCTTAATTTGTTTTAAGGGCATTTTGTTTTTCTCTCTAATTTTGCATTTGCAAAGATTTGAAATCGGCCACCACCTCAGTTATAAATGGGCAAACTTCATACCATTAGACAATATATTGTTTGTTCTATAATATATATATATATATATATATATATATATATATATATATATATAATTTAAAATGTAATTAACAATGTTTATTACAATATATATAGGGAAACTATATATTCTAAAAAAGCAAAAATGAACCATTTATTTTATGAATCCTGAATATATATAGAATAATGATTTAAATTTAAATGATTATTATTGATTCACCCTTCAAAATAACTATCGGAAATACTACCAATACATTCTCAAAATGGAAGACAATCAGTTGGGAAGGGTGGTGTCAAGACATGTAGATCCTTTTTATGTTGTTTTGTAGTAATTAATTTGGTTTTGATTGTAACTGGTCATTTTCAGACATGTTTCTTTTGTTGAACTATAATTTTCTTCAGCAACTTGTTGATTATGTGTTTAATAAATTGTTGGCCACTCAAAAAAGAAAGAAAATAAATACTACTAAAAGTTAATTTACTATTATATAGAACCGATTATAAAATAAAACATTTTCAAAAATCAAAATCGTATAATTTACTTGTATATTCTCGAAAATCACATTGGATTAAGACATTACATAATCGTTTATGTATTACATTCTATCACCCTGCTCATGGAATCAATATTGAACAACCCTTTACTCAATTATATCTACTACAACTTGATGTCTAAAAGTTGTTTTTATTTTTTAAAAGAAAAAATATTAATCTCTTGATAACATCTATAAAACGAATATATTGTGCAATAACATCTACAAGTAATTAAATTAAAACAAATAAAAACTATGATTAAATAATTTGATATAGTATTAGAATATATATTGCACTTCATTGTTGGGAATGATTGAGAATCTATTATTAGTATTTTAGTTGAAGGAACAAAAGGCCGATAAAGAAGGGTTGGTGTTGTCTTATTTGATTAGTAAAGAATGAAACGGCGACGTTTAACGAGGAAAAAAGGTTGACAATAAGGCTGAGGGGTGCGGAGCGCTAGTCAGGGCGCGTGAGGGACTTCGATAGCGCCCCGGGGCGCGAGAGCCACACCACCGGGGCGCGAGAGGGGCGCGAGAGCGGAAAACGAGGCAGGCGCCAGGAGGCTCGCGCGCGTGAGTGGCTGTGGGAAATGGGAAAGAGCCGTTGGAAGGCTTTAATAATGAATAAAAATATTTTTTTTTTTTTAACAAAATCATCTATATATATCACAATACATATATCACAATACATATCAAACACAACCATTCTCACATACTACAACCAAAACGAATATCACACACCACACCCAAAACCCAAAATCACCCTATCTTCGAAACCTTTTTTTAAAAACATGTCTGGAAATTGGTACCCAAACCTAGATTCAGATTACCCTTACGACGATTTATGGTCGGCACCGGAACAACCGATGTTTTATTCGGGGTCGCAACAATCATCCGGCTTTCAACCATCCAACATGCAACCGTCTCCTAACTTTGTAGTTCCGGAGACACAAGAACCGGAACCAGAAGGTGAAGCTGCGGGACAAAGAAGACGCGTCCACCGGAAAAAACAACTTGCAACGGACGGGTCGGGTTCGGCTTCGACCGGAAGGGCGAAACGGAAAATCACTCCGTGGTCATCGGATGAGAAGGAAGCCCTGTGTCGGGCTTGGATAGCCATTTCTGAGGATCGGCGTTGCGGTAATTGTTTTAACGTTTTTAAAAATGATTGTAAATAAAAAGTTAAATAAAAAAGTTAAATGGCTTACAAATTTATTTACATAATTTTGCAGCCGACTACCAAAAGAGCAAGGTCTTTTGGACAAAGGTTAGGGAGACGTTCTATTCGCTCGTTGGGAGTACAGAGCGGAATCCCGATATGATTTCGGGTCGGTGGACCGAAATTAGAAAATTTGTCGGCTTGTTTACTAATCTGTTCAACAGGAACGCCGGTCGTATGAGACCAAGTGGCAGTGACGATTTGGCGGTCTATAATTTCACTGTCGAAGAGTGGAAGCAGGAGTGCCTGCGGAGGTATGGGGCGGTGAAGACGTGGGACGGTGTAAAGTTGTGGGAGAGGTTGAGAAGGTGTGCCAAGTGGGTTGAGCTGGTGGCGCCGGACCTTGATGCGGAAGTAGGGCCGAAACGGACTAAAACTAGTTCGTCTGGAGCGTACAGCACAACGGACGGGTCGGATTGCCGGGTTGGATTCGACCTAAACGTTGCGGGGGAGGAAACGTCTTCACCGCCGAGGAGGCGGCCATTGGGAAGGGACGCCAGGGGGAAAAAACCGGCTGAGGGGGAAGCCGTAAACATCAACGATCTTGTTGAATCCCTCAATAAATTCAACAAAACCCTGGAGGTGGTCTCTGTTGACAAAAAGGAAAAAAAAAGAATGAGAGATTTGGACTTCCTTGCAAGAGACTTCAGCCACCTAAATCCGGTCGACCAAATGCTGATGGAAAAACAAAAGGAACGTATCCGGAAGAGGTTGATCGAAGAAGACGAAGCCGAAGAATAAGAATAATGTTAATGTGTTTTTTTAATTTTTTTTAATTAATGTGTTTTTTTAATTTTTTAGTACTTTAATTTTTTTTATATATTAATGTGTTTTTTTAATTAATGTGTGTTTGTTTAAATAATTACTTGTTTTTTTAATAATACGTTTTTTTAATACATTTATAAAAAAATAAAAAAATAAACCGCTCGCGCCCCCTCTCGCGCCCCTCCACACCATGCCCCGGGGCGCTATCACCACTACCAATACCCATCTTATCAAGTTTCTCTCTCTGCCACACGTCACAATATTATTGGATGGCGCCCCCACTCACGCCCCCTCTCGCGCCCCCCACACCCCTCAGCCTAAGGTATTTGTTGGCAAAGGAAATGGCAGACTGGCAGTAGTAGTACTAGTGGGGTATTTGACAGGGTGGGAATGTTGGTCATGCCTTCCATGTTCTCCTTCTACATGGACTAATTAATAATTAATTATTCATCTCATAAACCTTCTTAGTAGAGTTATTAGTTTTAAATATTTTTTTATTGGTTATTTATCGTAACCCTTTAAAGGTCATATGTATAGTACATACTATAATTTACCTGATTTCGTAAGTTATTAGGGTATTGATGAATCCTATATATGGGTTCTTGTGATTATAATTGTGTAGTATTATGAAACATAACTTTTAATGTATGTCAAGGGCTAATAGTTTAACGGTTGAGAGAATAATGAGGATTGTACGTAAAATATAAAAGTTAGAACCGAAATCGTAATATGAACTTATATGCATTTTTTTGATTTGGTTTTATTTTTTCTATCACATATGCCAACTTGGGAAGGTATGAAATTTGTGTGATTAGTCTGTTAATATCATGACACACTTCTCTTTTAATATCCTATCTTCTAAAAGGAGGACAAGTTGGCCATGTAGAAATATACTGTCTTATCTTAGTTCGAAAGTCAAAGATGTTATATCCAAAGGTACTCGGTAAACGTCCAACAAAAATAATATTACTTGTCAAACATTTTGATGTATTTGTTACTAGTTAGTTTTTCTTTTTTCTAATGCAATTTACCTATTTACTAACTTATTATTTTTTTTAACAGCCAACAAACATAGAATGCCTAGGTACTCCGTACGAGGTGACTAAATGGCTAACAGCCCAGCTGTACGGAGCCCTTAAGCACCTTCAAGATATCTCTATTTCGGGGAAAACATACCCGCCCGAAGGCCCACTTGTGGTCAAACGTGGACGCCCTCATGATCGAACTGGAGATCACAAAGATCTCACTCATCTCAGTCTTCTTTCATTAAGTCACAACCACCCATATCCCCTCAAAGTGCTGTAAGTGGAGATTGAACTTGGGTCTCTATTGAGAAACTCATATAGTTTTTTTTATTTTTTTTGAAAGAGATTTGCTTATTACAGGTAATATAAAACTTTAATTGGATGTTAAAAAAACACTTTAATTTGCTCTGCCTTTAATAAGAACAAAATATCATGAGATTCAGTTTATTGGTGATGGTAGGTCGAAAATTATTTCTTTTGATGATTCGAAAGTTGATGCAATATTGGTGGTTTGGTAGGCATGCTACCACTTTGAGTGGCAATGAGGTTAATTGCATCATCTTTCCACTACATGACCAACACTCATCACCTCATGATTATAATTTATAGGAATCTTAAAAGGTTTATACTTTAAGAAAACATGATCAAATACATTTTATTCTTAACATGAAAACGGTGAGAATTAATTTGTTGTTATGATTATGTTTATTTTTATAGGTATTTGCTGCTATTTTTTGTTCGTATTTGCTAATTTTCGATTATGAGACGTTATAAGTATTTGCTTATTTATATTTTGTTGTTATTATTAGATATTTTCTTTTGCTGTTATAAGTATTTGTTGGTATATGCTATTATTATTTTGTTCTTGATTTTGATTCTTTTGTTGTAATTTTTAGGTTCTTTTCTTTGTTATTATAAGTCATTGTTTATGTAGATTGGTATTGTTTCTTACGTTCACATTTTTAAATAAATTGACATTATTCCTACGTACTCATGTTAAGATCAAAATGTACATAAACCTTCCTCTATACTTTAATCTTAAAAATTAAGCGACAATAAGTGGAAATGTGGAATCACCGTGATATGAAAAATATGATGACTGTATCAAAAGTGCTATTCGAATTAGGTATAGACTGTATAGTATATGTATATCAGCCAATACCTTGTTCGGCTTGACTAAACAAACCAAGTGTCTATAGTGGGTTCTTATGAATTAATATTATTGCATAATGGATCTCCTTGGGCCCAAATAATTTGTAAGTGGTTGATATGAGCCGAATGATTGCAAGACATGATATGGTTTTGTATTTGGATCGACCATCAAATATTGAGTTATCTTGTCTTTATGATAAAACTAGTTTTTATCCCCCGTATTACGGGGTTGTTTTATATTGTTTGTTCTAATATTTATTTATTTTTTTAATTTATATTTTTTATTATATAAAAGTTAATAATATACTTATGTTTGATGATAAATTGTTTCACAAATAAATGGGATGTTATAACCCGGTTTAATTATAAATAATATTTATGGTTTTGATGAGACCCAAGACCCGTTTATTTTTTTTACTATAAAATTGGTTTTTTAATTATAAATAATATTTATGAAAGTAAATAATATACTTTTAAAAGCTATATGGTTTTAATGAAACCCAAGACTCATTTATTTTTTTTACTATAAAATTGTTTTTTAATTATAAATAATATTTATGAAAGTTAATAATATACTTATGGAGACTCGTTTATTTTTTTTACTATAAAATTGGTTTTTTAATTTAAATAATATATATATATATATTTTTTAAAATAGATAAGATACTAATTTTTAGTATATCCTATTTTATAGGATTTTTACATCAATAATTTGATGAGAATAATTTTTAATTTAATGAAATGTTATAACCCGTTTAAGGAATATATGGGTTTGATAAGACCCATACCCATGAATTCGGGTCAAATGCATGAGAAGCCTCAATTTAAAAATCAAGCAAATCTGATGACTCCAAAAAAAGGGGGAGCGACCACATCGCGACACATAGTATTTTTATGTTTTCGTTTATATATATTATATATTATAAGTTTCGCTTGAATAACTTCGGAAAGTTAGCTTTACTAATTCAGGGTCAAGTTAGCTTTAATAGTTCACAAGTTAGCTGAACCTTATGGGTGTAGGTGTTTAAGGAACATCTTTTTAAATTTCTTTACAGAAATAATGCATATTATTGTCGCGTGAGAGTTGTAATGGACTTAGATTAGCAACGAACTCATATTTCTCGATTTTTATTAATAGTGGTGAGTATGGGGCTGGCGATCTTGACCCGTGGTTCCATTCTTGTACTTCATAGGGCCCTGAAACAAAAGGGGTTCCATCAAGATTCAAATTTGCGGCGACACTACTAGTGGTGATTACTTAACCTCTCATGACAATCTAAATCAAATTCAGAAAAACAAACGTATGACATATGTGGCATGTGCGTAATCTTAGTAAACACCACGTCGCCCCTCGTTAGGGGTGTTCACGGTTCGGTTTGAAACCGTGAAACCGCCCAAACCGGTCATCGATTCGGTTTCATGGTTGGTTTTTTTTCTTAAGTTTCGGTTGGTCGGTTTCAAAAAATTCAAACCGTAGCGAACGGTTTGGTTTATCGTTTATACCGAAAACCAACCGTATAAAACCGGACCGTACAGTATAAGTTAATTATATTTAATTTCTTAATATATCTAAGATTATATATGAATATATTTGTTAAACTAGTAATGTATATAATATTTAGTAACTGCGTACTTGCAATGAATTAGAAAATGTGCTAAGCCAAACCGTTAACTTTTTAAAGTTTGGTCACATAGTTATTTTGATGCATGTTTCGAACAACTTGTGTTTAAACTTACCGTGAACAAATTGTCTTTAAACATGTTTGATTTTTGCAAATTATTGACAACTTTACTATAAATATATCATACCTTTGTTGAACAATTTGTACAAAAATCCGAATGGCCCAAACCGTGAAACCAAACAGGAACCAAGCCGTTAGTAACGGTTTGGTTCGGATCGGTTTAAAAGTTCTACGGTTTGGTTATGGTTTGCAAAACTAAAAACCGTTACTAACGGTTTGGTTTGCGGTTTGACCTAAAAACTGCGAAAACCGGACCGTGAACACCCCTACCCCTCATCACTCACTTTTGTGTGGCAAGGGTGACCACCATCTTGCTCATCACTCATTTAATTTTCCAAAATCCGAGATATGTATAAATGGTTATATAAGGTAATGGGTTTCCTCCAAACACCTTGTTCACCTTTTTACAAGCAAGTTCTCCTAAAAATACAAATGAAAAATGAACAAAAATAATACTATTATTTATCATACAAAAGAAATAAATAAAACCAGGATCAATAAGCATAAATCGTGTAAGACCAGTGAGATCTGACCCAATTATTTACAATTAGGTCAGCTCCCGTGACCTAAGAATACCACTAAACGGGCATGCGTTGGTTCTCGAGGGCGTGGCCGTTTTCTCCTTACATAAGCCAAGAAAGACCCGTGAGACTCAAACCAATCAGATCTGGTTATCTACAACAGGGGTCGATTTTCGGGTCTTAATAATACTAAAATAGGTTCTAGTTAGGTCTCGCATGTGTGACCATCTTCTCCTTACAAAAACCACGAGACCTGAACAAATTAGACCCACCAGTTTACAATACCGTCAAGTCCCGGGTCCTAAAAAATAAAAATACCGCTAATAAGTCCAGGTCAAGTCTCACAGAGTCACCGGTTTGCACACCCTTAATTAAATACAACTGAGAATATGTTAAAAAGTAGAAAGATTCAAGGTCTGACACGTGACCACCACGTGTTCTGTTTCTTCTTCCTTCCATACCATTTTGGGTGTTTCCTTATCCTCTGTTTTCTTTATTTCCAAACCTTCAATTTTTTATTTAACAATTCAATGGAAGAAAACCACAACAATTCTTCGCCTTCGCAAATCTTCGGTCACGATGACTCATCCACCGGAATATTCGCTTCAGTATTCCCTCCTCCCTCCACGGTTTGTATTCAATATGATTCACGTTGTTTAATCTCTTTTTGTTATTATCATCATTATTATTATTATTATTATTGTTTCATCTTCGTATCATCATCATGTTTAATAATTAATAAATTGAATTGTTTCTATCGATTATTTTGGTTTTCATTTCAATTTCAATTTCAATTACTTGTGTTTCTTCCTGTTGCATTATTTGAACGTCAGTTTGTTGTTGATACCCAAATTTGTAGTTAAACTTAAACCCTAGCAATGCTCATAATATTGTTATACCTAATTATCTGAAACATAATAATAATAATAATAATAATAATAATAATAATAATAATAATAATAATAAATTCTAGAGAGAGCCGGTAGAAGTAACTGAAATGTGGTTTTTCAAAAACCAGCTTAGCTTTACAGGTAATCATGTGTATGTATATGAGAACCTAGTTTTCCAAAACCACCTAGTAATTAAGAGCAATGGTTTTTACTCGGGTCGGTCCGGTCTTGAATGCTTGAACAGCCCTAATAAGAGCACTGGTTATCTGTGAATCAAAGTAACAAACAGTAAACCGGTGTCGTCGTCTTACAGTTTTGATTTTATTATGATCAGGGGGGACATTGTGGATTGACTGACTACGTTGCAGTTACTGGATACCAACATTTAAATCAACCATTGATGCTGCATTAAAAGAGTATGGTCTACGGCTACATTACGGGATGAATCTTGTATTAGTGTATTACCAAGGATATGTTTACGAGTGTGTGATAAGTAGAACATGATTTTGAGTTTCTAATAGTTGTAGATATAGGGGTTGTAACGTGTTTATATATACGTATGCATACAGTTCCGAAACCAAAGCAATAAAAAAAAATCAAATGCGTGAGATCGGAATCTTAAATTTTTGTGATATTTACTTTTACATATGGGATTTAGGAAAACATCTTGTTCTGTTGCTTTGATTGTTTCATTTTGGCTATCATAAACTAGTTCAACTTTAATTTGATTCGTTTGCTTCTTGTTTTTAAAAGGGATAATGGCATGTAATGTTTTCAGTAGGATCGGATTTGCCATTTAAAATATGGTGGCTGCGCAGCTTGTTGCCCGCTTACCTTCTTCTCTATTGTAATTGGATCCTTTTATTTTCTATTAATATAATGTCAACATACTTTTACAATTGTACTCGTGCGTTATTTAAAAATATCGTGAAAGTGTGTAAACTATCTCCTTGTATCGGACTATTGGGTAAAGAAACAACCAAGATTTCCTGTTATGTATTCTCTATTCTTGTCTGCTTGTCAATTTATGTTGGACATACCCAATGTTAAGCTGCAAATGATGAATAAAAGGCAGTGGCTTTGAAACGTTATGTTTCATCATTTTTGTGTCAAGTTTATTTATCAGTCATCTGATTGTAGTTATGAGTAGGGCATTGTATGCAGATAACTAAATGCCGTGACTGGATTTCTTTTTCTTGTGTGTGATCTATGTTTTTTGTCATTTATTCATAGTTTCATACATGTCATTCGTTTTTTTAAAACATCGATGCATAATTACGTAAAAAGTCTCAATATCCAGTAAGTTATAGTTCATCATTTATTTTCTTTCAGATGACAGGAAACTTCAGTTGTGTGCTATGCTCGAAACCTATGCAATATGACGCCTTGGATAGCCAAGTCTGGTCCACAGTTCATGGAACTTCAGGTTAGATAATCTTAATCTCAATGTTACATGGTTCAATTGTTCAAAAAGCGGTTGAAATTGAATCAGGTTATATAACCTTAATTTTATTTTTCTGGAGCAGCAAAGAATGTTGCTAAGAACACCGTGAATGCAAATAGTGATGTAATGAACATGGAGAGAAGGTCAATCTTTCAAGAAAAAATAGAACCGTGTCCCTTGAGTTCATCAATTTACTATGGTGGACATGAAGATATGTATGTCCGTTCTTCAACTGATCTCACCTCCAAATCTTACACTAAAGTGAGTCCAGCATACATTCGATTAAAATGTCTGGTCTAAATGTGTATATTTTAAAAAATGTATTAAACGATATATTATTTTAGTTTCTCATAAACGATGACCCAAAAGATGATCTGCAGAGTGCTACTAGAGGAAACTGGTGGCAAGGTGAGTTCTAACCATACCTAAGAATATTAACAATTTTTTTACTATAGAGGTGGCAAAACCCTTGTGTCGGGAGGGTTAAACGTATAAAAACATGTTTTTTTGGTAAGGATTGATTTGACTTAAAAACACTTTCTTTGTGCAAAAGCTTTACATTTTTCAGAAATAATTAGTGTTGAATATGATTAAAAAAGATATATTATTTCAGTAATACTCATGTATGGAGAACTCTAAATTTCTTTGGTTTACTAAAATACAAGGGTAGATTGGTAATTTCAGTCATTTAACAGATAAGATTAAGCCCATCTGTGAGCAGGGACTGAATGCGTTACGGATTTGAAAATGTCTGGTCTAAATGTGTAAATTTTTAAAAGTATGTATCAAACCCCTTTTCCTTTTTAGCTTTATTTTATTTAATTTTAGCCATTTATAACTAGAATTGACCCATTCATAAGTACACGGGTCCAAATTGTCACCTCTAATCAATTGTATATACGGTTTTAGTTTGTGAAATGTCCTTGATTTATTTGTATCTTTAAACCTGTTTATACCGCATTTGTGCAGGATCGCTTTACTATTAAGATGTTGTGTCCCACTCGCGTAGTATCAATATAGATGCTTCACTTACTATAAAAGGCATCCTTTACTTATAATAAGTGTCTTTGTTAGAATAACTGACATGGCTGCTGAATAGTGTTTAAATAAGTTGGATAGTAATGATGCAGGAAACTAATGCTAATGGAGGCCTGGTAGTAGTTTGAGGTCTATGTGGAAGATGATGATATAGTTATTTGTTCACCTTTCTTTTTTTTCTTTAGTGGTGGTGAGACCTTGGTTTTATCGTAGTTCTCACTTCCAAAGGGCGCGACGTATAGACATGAGTTCACTTATTCGAAGAACAAGTGATTCTAAATGTTTGTGGACCTGAATAAGAAAGTTTTATAGGTATGTTCTTCCGGAGATATGGTTTGAGTACTAATTTGTTTGTGCAATTTATACCTTTAGAGGTTGTTGTGTCACGTGGCTATTTACAGACGAGATCCACCTAGTAAAACACAAATAAACCCAACTGTAAACTTCTTGTTGTCTGAAATAGTCCAACTTATCATTGTTTAACACGGGTAACACCCTTATATTATGCGATGTCAACCACACAATTTGCTTCAGTTTGGATCAAAATCTGCATAATGTAGTTTTTATTATCATGCTATGGAAAAGATATTACTCAAACTGACCCAAAGTTAGGTAATTGGGTTCATTTTGCCATGCCTGATATTATGCAATGTTAACCACGCAATTTGCTTCGGTTTGGATCAAAATCCGCATATGTGGTTTTTGTTGAGTATCATACCATGGAAAAGAACTGACCCAAAGTTAAAGATTCATTTTGTCATGTATAATATTATGCAATGTTAACCACACAATTTGCTTTGGGTCAAAATCTACATAATGTGGGTTTGGTTGAGTCTGGTGAAGAAACGTGGATCGACTCACTGGTAGACGATCTACTTTCCTCGGGTGTGATTATACTATTTCACCGATGGTTTCTCTTGGATCTGGGTTCTTCCACCTACAAAATGAACAGCACCGTCAACTTACCCCTCAGAAAGGGACAGAGGGGTCCTCTTTGGGGTAACCCTCCGGTGTGAGAATAAGTATTTTGTGGGAGAAGATAATAATGACAGATTAAGGAAATCTGGAGAGTATTTGCTTAATAGCTGAATACTCTGTGTGATTGTGTTACTGGATGTAACTGTCTGTGATTGAATGTAATTGAATATGATTGAATGTGAATGAATGATGATGTTACTGGCTGTAACTGTGAATGATTGAGTGTCTCTCCTTGTGGAGTTGATGCTGTATTTATAGTGCTAGGGTTTCCACTGATTGGGCTCAGCCTTGTTGGCCTCCTCCAATTGCTCTGCGCCACGTGTCCTCTGGGACACCTAGTGCTTTCTCATTGGTTGTAATCACGTGGTAGCACATGTGTCATGCTGAGTTGTCCACCTTTCATTTGGCAGCTGTCAACATCAGCATATTCTTATTCCTTAAAAAGATACCTTCTGGAAGGTTGTCTGACGTGCACAATCAGGGTTGCCCTAATCCTGAGTTGGATAAGGATGAGGTTGATTATGTGCATGTGTGATACGCGCCTATCCTGAGGATGCGCGAGGTCTTCTCTTTATTCTCACGCGCAGATGTTTCATGCGCAGATGTGATATGCACGAGCATGTGATATGCGCCGCGCGCTGATGCGCCGCGCGCATATGTGATGCGCGAGCATATGTGTGCCTGGGCATATGATGCCTGAGCATGTGTGGTGCCTGGGCATATGATGCCTGGGCATATGTGATATGCGTCATGCGCATAGGTTTTGGCTTTGTGCCTTCATAATGTCTTGATTTCAAGCTTCTTGTCTTTATCTTGTGGGTTGACCCGCCTTGCTCGGTGTTGAGGCGGGTACATACCTCTTCAAGCCCCCCCAGTCTAATGTGTGTCTTGTCTCGCGCGAGCGAGGTAAGATAGATGTTAGACTCAATAGTTTGCTCTTTTGGTAGGGGTTTTGTCTTTTCTTCTTATTAGTCGTCATTGCGCGAAATTCTATCCTCTTGGGTGCAAACGAATCGTCCCTGAACGTGGTTGGTTGTTGCTGACGTGGGTCAGTGATGGAGACATGTCAGACCTTTCGTGTGCTCGAGGTGCTACAGTTGCCTTTCGTGTCCCCTCACATGCTGTCAGGGACACGTGTCGCGCTCGCGTTGGTCCGTTCCTGCGAGTGGTGGCGCGTGAACTCTGGCAGCAGCCGTATAGTTTCCTATCATGTCCCCTCACACAGTGTCAGGGACACGTGTCGCGCTCGCATTGGCCAAGACCTGCGAGTGGGGGCGCGTGAAGTCCGATCAGCACGAAATTTTCTCTCTCCTTGGGCCTATAAAAGCCAGCCCTTAGAGTTTTTTATATCCTTCATCTTGTTGTTTATTCTTCTAAGCTTTTCTTTCTTGCATTCTATTACTTTCCTTCTGCTTCCATATTTCTGTTGTTCAGAAGTTTCCCTTGTTCGATTTTACAGTTGTATGTCTGATAGTTCAGACAATACAATCTCCCCCATCCATTGCCGTAGAAAATCGTTAGTAATGTCTACATTGAAGAAGACCGGCAAGGGGAAGAAGGCTGCTGAGGGCTCATCGGAGGAGGTAGGGAGGACCAAGGCGGTGAAGTGGTGGAATGAAATCCCCTGCAAATTGAGGCAGGCTGATCTTGACAGCCTTATCGCCTCTCAGGGTTTTCCCACCCTGTTTGGCTGCATGTTGCCTGTGGCCGGGCAAACGGCGGCGGACCCGCCTACCGGCTATATATCCCTATATAGCCATTTTTTCACCCACTGCAACCTTCGTCTCCCGATGACAAGGTTTGTGGGTGCACTGCTTCAGTTTTATGGGATTCATATATCCCAAGTCCATCCGTTTGGACTTGTGCGCATGACTCACTTTGAGTTCATGTGCAAATCCCAGCGCGAGGAGCCCACCCCTCGGCGCTTTCAGTTTTTTTACAAGCCCAAGATCCAAGACAGTTGGTTCTCTTTTATTCCTCGCAGTCAGAAGGTGAAGTGCTCCACTGTTTCATTCAAGAGCCTTCATGACTGGTCTGAGAGGTTCTTTTACATAAGGGCTGGTGTGATCCCCATCCGCATGACCATGCGCGCGATTTCTTCTGCGCCTGCGGATGTGGGTGTCCTCAAGAACCCAACTGGCGCCTGGGTTAATAAGCTGACCGCTGAACCATCCCCCGCCAAGAACATTTGTTAGGAGGCGCTAGTGGGGGTTGGTATGAGCAAGAGGTGGGCGGACAGCGCGCTTGAGCCCGTTATCCAAGTCGACGGGTTATGTAAGTTTTATCTCATTGCTTTACTTCTGCGCGAATATAATTCTTTTTGCTGAACTCATTTGACTTGTTTTGTGCAGTCACCAAGGAGTATATCCATGCTGCCTATGATGAGCACATGGAGGGTGGCTCCGTCGCGCTTGGCGCTGGGGAGGTTGGTTTCCCTGATCGCTTTGATGACATGTTCATCCCTGTTGATCTGGGATTTGTCTTCGACAGCGATGCGCCTGGTAAGCCTTTGTACTTATGCATTTTCCTTTATAATACCAAATTTTGCTAACACTTCTGTTGTGTGTATTGTAGATGCGCTCGAAAACTACGAGCTGGAGCTCGCGGAAGAGGAGGAGGAGGAGGAGGAGGCGCCCCAACTAAAGCGTAAAGCTAAGGGGAAAACTGGCACAGGGGCCAGTAAGAAACAGAAGAAAGATGTTGCCCCTGTTGTTCAGGATCCTCCTACTCGGGCGGGAGGATTTGGGAAAACCCAGGAGTTTACCACCAAGGTTTCCTTGTCTTCCCTGCCTCAAAAAGTGGGCAGACCTCCTGTCCATCTGAGGCATGGTGCCACTACCTCCTCCCTTCGCGCGGCTGAAACGCCCGCGACAGGTAAACTTTGCTTATCCTTTATGTTTCTATTAGCGCGATCCTTATCGGATTACTAATGAATCTTGTCTTACTCAAATGTTTGTAGAGCCGGCGACAGCGCAACAAGATGCCGAGGCTGCGCCGGAGGTCGCTTCGAAGTCCCCCGTTTTACCCTCAAAGAAGGGTAGAATGGACTTCATGGCGATGTTTGCTGCGCGAACGGAGTTGCGCCAAGGTACGTATTGCGTTCTTGTTTTCTGACTTTCTTTTAGATCAAGTCCTTAACCATTTCTTTTTGTTGATATTTTCACAGAAGCCGTAGCTGGCGCACAAGCTTCTGGCGGCACTCTTGGCGCCGGTGCCAGCGCCGTTGGCTCTGCTCCTGCTCCTGCAAGCGATGAATCTCCCCTCATCGGCATTACTAAGGAGCAGGAGGCCGTTTTGCGCGCCGACCTGGCGGCGTCGAGACCTCCCTCACCTCCTCCTGCGCACATCCCTCCTCGCGAGACCGATTTTGGCTCCAGGTCGCAGGAGAAAAGGCCTGTTTCCGAGGAGGATGAGGAGTTTGGTGTTGAAGAACCCGCTGGCGCTCCCGCCAGCCCTGCTGCGCCACGAGGTTTCGCGGCGGAGCCTTCTCGTAGGGCTGGCGATGACTTTTCTGCTTCATCCCCGCAGGTATAGGTTATTTTTTGTTCCGCTGTGCGGACTTCCATCTTAATGTTTTTATAACTTAGTAATTACTTTGCTTTTGCAGGAAGCCGATCACATTTACCGCCCGAGATGGAATATAACTGAAGACAGCACCTTTCCGTCCATGGGTGTGTGTGCGGAATTCTGGGCTCATGCTGTGCCTCCAACTGAAAGGAGGTTCCAGGAGGACCGCGCTCGCGACGACCTGCTCAACGACCATATGTTTGCTGGGTCGGCCTTCTTTGCTGCCTCCCAAGAGCTTCGCTCTGATTACGTAAAAGTACGTGATGCTCTTGCGGAAGCCAAGCAAGAGGCTAAGGTGTCTGCTTGGCATCTTTCTGATGCTCGCGAGCGAGCTGAGAAGCTCCAAGCCGAGCTCAGTGAGAACCGAGCCAGTGCTAACAGCGCCTTCGTGAAGCGCGGTCATGAGCTTCAGGCTGCGCGGGAGAAGCTGCAGGCGGCGGAGGCGGACGCGGACAAGTTCGCGCGCAGAGCGCGCGACTTGGAACTGGAGGCGGAGGCGCGTGACCAAGCTCTTGTCCAGTCTATCACTGAAAAATCATCACTGGAGAGTGAGGTTGCGCGCCTGAAGAAGGAGCTGGCGGCCGCGCAGGCCGATAAAGATGAGGCCTTGGCGATGGCAGCGTCTAGCCAGGAAGCATTTGATTCTGCGCAGGCGGAAAAAGAAGAAACCTTGGCGGCAGCAGCGTCCGACAAAGAGGAGCTGAAAAAGACTAAGGAAACTGTTGAGTTATTAAACTCTCAGGTTCCTGCCCTCGAGACGTCTGTTGCTGGCCTCGCGCAGGATCGCCACTGGCTGATCTCACAGGGCATGACTCGTTGCGCTTACGCGATGAAATATTCAGGTGAGTTTTAGGCCCTGGTGATGGATTGCAACGCTGCCGCGCGCTTGGTGGGCCGAGCTGAAGGGTTCACGGATGGTTACGAATATGGCATGTTGAAGAAGAACCCATCCGAGTACCCTTATCAGAGCAACGCTGCCTGCGCGGAAATGACCGCGATGGGGGAGAAGTACATGAACACTCCCATTCCCATCCTTGCGCAGGTATTTTAACCTTAATAAGATTGCCTTGACTTATTTTCTAAGTCTTTTTGTACTCATATTTTTGCTTATGATTTGCAGATATCCGCGCTTGCTGACCAGCCCGATCTCGTCGCGCTAAAGAAATTACTTGACGAGTGCGAAGGTGCTGGTGGCGGCGATGGCGCGGCGAAAGCTGGCGTTGCTAGCGGCTCTGGCGTGGCCAAAGGATCCGCTCCTGACACTGTTGTGCTAGAAGACTCCATTCAAGATGAACAACTTGACTATGGTCAGTTTGGAGAAGACGAGGAGCAGGCTGCGCCAGATGCTGAGGGCGATGATGAGGATTATGAAGAGGCTGACGTCGACGTGGAGACTTGAGAAGCCTTTCATGTTTTTTATTTTTATTTGTAATTTGTATCTCATCTTGTAAACTTGTAAATTTCAATGCTTTAGAATGAAATTTTGTTTTTCCCTTCTTCGCATCTTGCGCATTCCCATTCATCTCTTTATATCGAATGTTTGCTTGTTGAATATAAGATATGCTTGCACGTTGGAATAAGAACAAGGTTGTAAGGAATTTATTATACTTAACCCTTGTCATATTGTAAGTGATTTTGCCATATCTTGATATTGTTGACACGTGTCTTGGCGTTTTCATTATTCCTGTTTTGCGCGACGTTATCGCGCATGGAATTATGAGTTTTTTAGCCTTTACGTATCAATATGTGTTGCTCAGATATCCATTACAATTGCATGCGCGACCTCGACCTGAAACCTTAACAACTATGTTTTGGCATTTGTTTTGCCTTAGTTGTTTTTAGGTATTTTATGGTCAGGCTGCGCAGTATGTGGGATGGATGTTGTGAGTGATTTGAGCTAAGGCTCACATTATTGGGCTAAGGCCCTGACGTTTTAGAGTTAAGACTCGTCAACGCGTTTGAGCTTGTTGCTCGCGCATGTATGTTTTACTTCGTTTTATTTTGTTTTGATGTCAATACAATGTTGTCATATTGCTCAAAATTAATAAAGGGAAGTGTGAAACATGTATGCAAAAGGTAATAGAATTGGGCTAAGGCCCTGACGTTTTAGAGTTAAGACTCGTTAACGCGTTTGAGCTTGAAGCTCGCGCATGTATGTTTTACTTCGTTTTATTTCATTTTGATGTCAATACAATGTTGTCATATTGCTCAAAACTAATAAAGGGAAGTGTGAAACATGTATGCAAAAGGTAATATAATCCACATTAAGAGAAGATAGCGCGTATCATTATTCATAGTGGCTTTAAAAAGCCTTGATTACAAACTTGACATTTTTACATGAAACATTTTCTAAACTGTGCCGCGTTCCATGCGCGCGGGATCTTCTTTCCATTCAAATCTTTTAAAGCATATGCGCCTTTCCCCAATTCTTCTGAGATTTGATACGGTCCCTCCCAATTGGGTGACATTTTTCCTGGGGGTATCGCGCGGCTAGCTTCATTGTTTCGAAGGACAAAATCATTTTTCTTGAAGTGGCATTCTTTCACGCGCTGGTTGTAATATTTTTCCAGTTTTTTCTTGTACTTGGCTTCACTGATGATAGCCGTCTCTCTGCGCCCTTCAAGTAAGTTGAGATCCAACCTTCTTTCGCGCTCGTTATCAATTTTGCTCATCATGAGCACTCTATGGGATGGGCATCCAATTTCCGCCGGAATCATTGCCTCTGTTCCATAGGTTAGGCTGAACGGGGATTCGCCATTGCTGGTTTTGCTTAATGTCCTGTGTGCCCACAGGACATTAGGTAGCTCTTCGACCCAAGAATGGGATTCTCCCTCCAACCTTTTCTTCAGCCCATTTAACAAGCTTTGGTTCGCGCGTTCCACTTGTCCATTCCCCTGAGGGTGATAAACTGAAGTGAAAATTTGGTTGATGCGCAATTCCTTGAGCCAGTTTGATAACTTCTTGTCAGTGAATTGTTTGCCATTATCGCTCACAATTTCCATGGGCAAGCCAAAACGGCATATGATGTGGCTCCAGATAAACTGCTTCATCGCTTCGGCTGTTATTTTTGCTAGTGGCTTGGCTTCAACCCATTTTGTGAAATAGTCTACTGCCACTACCAAAAATTTTACTCGCCCAGGCGCTTGCGGTAGGGGACCCACAATGTCGATTGCCCATTTGTGGAAAGGCCATGCGGAGGTCACCGGAATCAAGTTGTTCTTTGGCCGCATGGTGTTTGGCGCATAGCTCTGACATGCTTTGCATTTTTGGATCTCTTTTAGAGCGTCCAAGTACATGCCAGGCCAATAGTAACCTGCGCTCATTGCCTTGGCAACCACCATGCGCGGGCCAGCATGTATTCCACAGATTCCTTCATGTATCTCTCTGATCACATAGCTTGCTTCCTCAGCATCTAGGCATTTCATGAGCGGCCCAAGATAAGAGCGTCGATATAATGTACCATCAAGCAGTTCATAGTTCTGCGCCTTGTGTCTTATCTTCCTCGCTTGTGCGCGATCATCTGGTACCTTTCCCTCCTTCAAGAATTCCATTATTGGAGTTATCCATGATGAAGGGGTTGTATGAGTTACCAGGACAGACTTCGCTACCACCGACGGGTTGCTCATTACTTCTACCCTGACATCTTTGCCAAAGTGATCAAAACTGGTTGATGCCATCTTAGTCAGCGCGTCTGCAGATTTGTTTTCACTGCGCGGAATATGAATGATTCTGAAGCAGTCAAATTGCTCGATGAGCTTTTTCGCCTGCTCTAGATATAGAGGCATGGTGTTCTCCTTGGCATCATAAAGGCCATTGACCTGTGCTGCTACCAAGTATGAATCAACATGGGCCTCTAGCTTTTTAACCCCGAATTTGTGCGCGATGCGCAGGCCTGCCAGCAGGGCTTCATACTCAGCCTCATTGTTGGTGCTCTTGAAGTCCAACCTGATGGCGTAAGTATATTCATGATTCTCTGGATCCACCAGTTTTAGGCCTGCGCCGGACCCTTCGTTGTTTGAAGCTCCGTCAGTGAACAATCTCCAAACATTTTCTTCATCATTGGCTCGCAGAGGGTCTACCTCGCGCTGAGCCTCTTCAACTTTTCCTTCGGGGACCTCGGCAATGAAATCAGCCAAGATTTGTCCCTTTATTGCTGGACGGGGCTTATAGGCGATCGTGTGCTCGCCTAATTCCAGCGCCCACTTTGTCAGCCTTCCCGAGAGCGCGGGGCGTCGCAAGACTTGCTGGATGTTGTAACCAGTCAGAACTTCAATGGGATGACCATTGAAATATCTATGAAGCTTGCGCGACGCGTGTGTTAGTGATAAAACTAACTTCTCCATGATGGAGTAGCGCGTTTCAGGATCTGTCAGCACCCGACTCACATAGTATATTGGCGTTTGGATTCCCTTGCGATCCACCAATAATACTGCGCCGATGGCGCGCTCTCCTGCTGATAGGTACAATGTCAAAGTTTCACTAGGAAGTGGAGCTGTGAGCGCGGGCAGATTTATCAAACATTCTTTAATCTCACTGAAAGCTTGTTCGGCCTCAGGAGTCCATTTGAACTGGCTTTTCTTTAAGCAGTTTCTCAATGTATTGACAAATGGGGTAGATTTGGTTGCATGGTTCGCTAGGAACCTGTTGATTGAAACCAATCTACCATTGTCACACCCTCAAAATCCACTAACGGAGTTTTACCGTCAGAGGGTGTGAACTGGCAGGATCGGAATCATTAGTTATAATCAAACCAAAGAAAAACGTTTAAATGTAAATAAGTGCGGAAGCGTAAAACCTTAATTCAAAAGTTGTGTCACGCAGGACGACTTAAAACCAAATGTAACTGTTAAAAATTAAGTTTGCAGAATAAAGATGGTTTCAATTAATGCATGCTCCTAAACCGCGCGCCCGCCTCGGCTACCTGAGAATAACATACTAAAAGTGTCAACACAAGGTTGGTGAGTTCACAAGTTAAATAAGATAAATCGTTTAGCGTTTTGCGTAACCTCGTTACGGCGTTTCAGTGTTGCGTAACCCCGTTACGACGTTTAAGTGTTGCGTAACCTCGTTACGGCGTTTCAGTGTTGCGTAACCTCGTTACGACGTTTAAGTGTTGCGTAACCTCGTTACGACGTTTAAGTGTTTTGCATTACCAGATAGTGTTATGTCAAATTATATATCGATAGGTAGCTAATCTATACAACAAGTATCGCTAAGTGGTTCGCGACCGAAGCTGACTGTTTATCAAGTGCCCGTCACCAGGTCAATCCAGACCATGGTAAGTGTTAGCCAAAATTACACCCACTCAACCTCCAGTTGAGCTTAACGTCGGGTGGGGTTTGTCAAACCCAGTAGTACTACTCAACAGTGACTCGCTATTCCAAATATTAACCGGTCCGATGTGTGGGACTTCAAATGTTACGTTTGCCGCCTAGCCTTTACAAGTGATATATAATTTATAACAAAATCTTAAATATGCGTTTATCTCAGAAAATATGTTTATCGGAGTATGTTATCTCCCCCAAGTGAAAAACGTTTGAAAACAGTTCAAAGAGCGGGGTAAGTGAAACTCACTGTTTGCGAAGAATATCCCGATATAGATCACCAAGTGATGCGCGTCGTAGAAACTCTCTAGCGTTCTAAATAACAAAGAGATTTTCTAAGTATCGGTACGTTTAACGAGTCTCTAGACTCGGCACATAATACCTATGCACGTAACAGATTTCGTGTTTCGTTTGTGAATCGTGTGTGACTTAAACAAGTACAATTGTGATACGATACATGAGTGAGCAATTACTTTCGTGTCACGTACTAATAACATACTTTACTAGCAATTATCCCCGTAAGGGCATTTTGGTCAACAAACAAAATTAACTAACCATTATTCCCCATAAGGGCAATTTGGTCAATTCATGGAAATCAATTAGCAACTATTCCCCGCAAGGGTATTTTGGTCAAAACATAACAAATATATAAAAACTATCATATTTCATGCATTTTTACACAACTCAGCAGTTAGTTTCATTATGACAGAATTTCTACTTGAAAGATTGTACTATTTCACCGATCATAACGTCTCAATTAACTCACCAAAAATCACCACAGAAACATACATATCTTAGGTTTCCAGAACATATTTTATCTTATTTTTATTCCACATATTTTTCTTATAATGACCAAAACATTACAGCAAACTCATATCAGTCAGATTCATGCGCAACAGAATGTTATTTGCAATTCTCGTTAAACGAAAAATCCAATAAATGCAAGACCACTTGGGTTTGGTTCCTAACTCAATGAGTCAACTTCCAGAAGTGGAACCAACCCAATTGGCCTCGTAGTTCCTGAGATATAACATTTACAACATAACCTAACAGCAGGTCTAACAGCTCAGCTTTGCATCACGTTTTTGTAAAATCATAAAAGTATACTTCCACTTATCCAAAAATTACGAATTTATACTTTATAGAAACTAGACTCAACCTAGTTTACTGCAGTACCCACAATCTCAATCAATTTTCACGTTTACACTTCGTTACAGTCACTTAAACATCGTATATACATTCTGTCCAGAATCTGTTCACATCAAAACTCAACATAATAACAATCTATGAACTATCATGCATCCATATAACCCTCTAGACACTATAACTACTATCCATGCATATCAATTACACCATACATACAAGATTAGGGTTTGTGTTTTAACTCAAACCAAAGACAACAATGAATCATGCAATACTATCAAAACTAGTTATCAAATCATCACTAATACACCATCAAATAAACAAGAATCATATGAACACCATGCATAGGAAAAAGTCGGACCTAGGGTTTGCAAGTTATACCTTCAAAACACCAATACAAGCAAGAGGAAGGTAGGAGATGATTAGAAACGGGTGTAGGATGCTTCAATTGTGAAAACCCAAGATTAAAACCAAGTGTTTGGTGTGTGTTTGTGAGCCGATCGCACGGAGGGGGGGGGTCTAGCTGCCGTCGGTTTTTGTGAGGGGAAGGAGAGGAGTTAGGGTTTGTGATAATGATATATTTATAGATATACAAGTCACACTCTAGTCCCTAAACTTCCAAATGTTACATCTCTAGCCTAAATAGTTGGTTCCTGTTTCTTGTTTAACATTCCACATAACAATCAAGTAACACACATATATCTAACACATAATAATCACATAATTAGTGTTTTGACGTTTGTCGTTTATTTATCAATCGCTCGCGTCAACTCGTTTGCGTTTCGGTGCAAATCCCGAAAGACTACACATGTAGTAAATGTTAAGCGTCATTTAAACCCTAGTTTAAATGTAATGAAGTATGCGTTATAGATTCAACGATCTTAAAGTTTGAATTGACGGAGTTGAGTTAACGGGGTTAACCTGAAATTGACGATTGTCACATCATTCCCATGTTAAAGAATTTTCGTCCCGAAAATTTGAGTCAAGTCGTGATGAGTGTCTGAAAAAAAAAATAAGAAAATTTTCAGTTTGTCATATCATCCCCTAGTAGAAAGAAATTTCGTCCCGAAATTTAGTTCATACCTCCGGTGATGTTTGACGGTTTGCCGGGTTTCGCGGTTTTCGGTGTTTGGTTAGCCCTTCAAAAAGGTGAGGATACTTTTTCATCATGTGATCCTCGCGTTCCCATGTGAACTCCGGTCCACGTCTCGAGTTCCAACGAACCTTAACGATTGGAATTTTGCTGTGTTTGAGCGTTTTGGTTTCCCAATCCAAAACCTCGACTGGTTCCTCAATGAACCGTAACTGTTCATCAACTTGTAGTTCCTCCAAAGGGACTACTTGGGTTTCATCAGATAGGCATTTCTTCAAATTTGATACGTGGAATACATCGTGTACGCCACTGAGTTCTGTTGGTAGGTCCAGTCGGTACGCCACCGGACCAATGCGCTCAGTTATCCGGTACGGACCAACATACCGTGGGTTGAGTTTGTTTCGCTTCCCAAAGCGAACCACACCTTTCCAAGGTGAGACTTTGAGTAACACCCGATCGTTCACTTGAAATTCGAGAGGTTTTCGGCGCTTGTCGGCGTAACTCTTTTGGCGATCTCGTGCTGCTGCCATGCGATTTCGGATTTGAACAATCTTTTCCGAGGTTTCGAGTACCAGTTCCGGACCAGTGATTTGGCTGTCACCCACCTCTGCCCAGCAGAGTGGTGATCGACACTTCCGTCCGTACAGCGCTTCAAACGGCGCTGCCTTAATACTTGCGTGGTAGCTGTTATTATACGAAAACTCTACCAAGGGTAAGTGGGGTTCCCAACTTTTTCCGAAATCTAAAACGCATGCACGCAACATATCCTCCAGGGTCTGAATAGTCCGTTCACTTTGCCCATCCGTCTGAGGATGGTTTGCTGTACTCATATCGAGACGGGTGCCCAGTGCGCTTTGCAGCGACTTCCAAAAGTGCGAGGTGAAACGAGAATCTCGATCGGAAATGATCGAGACAGGCACTCCGTGTCTAGACACCACTTCTTTCATGTATACGCGAGTCAGTCTTTGCATTTTGTCCGTTTCCTTAATTGCTAGGAAGTGTGCCGATTTAGTCAACCGGTCAACGATCACCCAGATGGTATCGCATCCCGTCGGCGTCTTAGGCAAACCCGTAATAAAATCCATTGAGATGTGTTCCCATTTCCACATTGGGAGTTCCGGTTGTTGCAGAAGACCAGATGGTTTCTGGTATTCTATCTTGACTCTGGCACAAGTCAAGCATTTGCTCACGTAGGTGGCAATGTCGGCTTTCATGTTCGGCCACCAGTAAAGTGCCTTTAAATCATGATACATTTTATCTGAGCCAGGGTGGATAGAATATCGGGACTTATGAGCTTCGTCCATCACTAGAGTTCTCAACTCTCCGTATCGTGGAACCCAAATCCGGTTCTCAAAATATCGGACCCCGTCCGATCTGGTTTCAAGTTGCTTGTTCATGCCCCGCATGAGTTCCGATGGAAGATTATCATCTTTCAAAGCTTCCAGTTGCGCATCGCGAATCTGATCGGGTAAGCTGGCATGAATCGTGAGTTGCAATGCTCTCACCCGTCTGGGTTTATCTGTTTCTTTTCTGCTGAGGGCGTCGGCCACCACATTGGCCTTGCCAGGGTGGTACTTGATGGCACAATCATAATCTTTAAGCAGCTCGACCCAACGACGCTGTCGCATGTTCAGCTCCTTCTGATCGTAGATATGTTGGAGACTCTTGTGGTCGGTGTAAATGGTAAACTTGGTACCGTACAAGTAATGCCTCCATATCTTAAGAGCAAACACTACCGCTCCGAGTTCCAAATCGTGGGTCGTGTAGTTCTTCTCGTGAACCCGTAGTTGTCTAGAGGCGTAGGCTATAACCTTCTCGAGTTGCATCAGCACACAACCGAGACCTTGTATAGATGCGTCACAGTGTACCTCAAAATTTTCCGTTCCCTCGGGGAGAGCTAAAATAGGGGCGCTACAAAGCTTGGTTTTCAACAGTTGGAAAGCGGATTCTTGCGCGTCACCCCAATTGTACTTAGTGCCCTTGTGGGTCAAGGCGGTGAGGGGTTGAGCAATCTTTGAAAATCCCTCGATGAAACGCCGGTAGTAGCCGGCCAGTCCTAGGAATTGCCGCACCTCAGTCGGAGTCTTGGGTGCTTCCCAGTTTTTGATGGCCTCTACCTTACCGGGATCGACATGGATACCATTCTCGTTGATCACATGTCCTAAAAAGTGAACCTCGCGAAGCCAAAATTCACATTTCGAGAGTTTAGCATACAGTTGTTCCTTCTTCAGTAGTTCCAGAATTATCCTTAAGTGCTCTTCGTGGTCAGTCTCGTTCTTGGAGTAGACGAGAATATCATCAATGAAAACAATCACGAACTTGTCGAGGTACGCCTTGCATACTCGATTCATGAGATCCATAAATACGGCTGGTGCGTTGGTTAGGCCAAAAGGCATAACCGAAAACTCGTAGTGACCATACCGTGTTCTGAAAGCCGTCTTTGAAATATCTTCTTCGCGCACTCTCAGCTGGTGGTAACCGGATCGTAGATCGATCTTCGAGTAGTAACTCGATCCCTGAAGCTGGTCAAACAAATCATCAATTCGGGGTAAAGGATAACGGTTCTTGACCGTCACCTTGTTCAACTCCCGGTAGTCGATGCACATTCGGAAAGTCCCGTCTTTCTTTCGGACAAACAAGACAGGGGCTCCCCATGGCGATGAGCTAGGTCGGATAAAACCTTTATCCAACAAATCTTGCAACTGAGTGGACAACTCCTGAAGTTCCGCCGGTGCGAGTCGATACGGGGCTCGTGCTATGGGTGCTGCACCGGGTGTCAACTCGATTTGAAATTCGACTTGACGAATAGGAGGGAGTCCGGGAAAATCCTCCGGGAAAACTTCCGGAAAGTCTCGCACAACCGGTATGTCTTCAATTCGTTTCTCCTCCGCGGGTTTCTCAACAATCTGCGCCAAAATTGCCGGATGACCCTTTCGTAGATACTTCTGTGCCTTCAAAAGGGTAATGACGCTGGTGGTCATGCCGCTTCTCTCGCCTCGGACCGAAATGATCTCGCCGGAAGGGGTGGTAATATGGACTATCTTATCATGGCATATAATCTCCGCTCGATTCTCGGATAACCAGTCCATGCCGACAACGACATCGAAACTACTAAGCGTAAAAGGAATAAGGTCGATGTCAAAGACATGACCTGACAGTTTCAACTTACATCCCGCAAGTATATGAGTTGTTACTACAGTTTTACCGTTAGCTAATTCAACAGGAAACTTAGCGTCTAACGGGGTTGGAGTAAGGTCTAAAAGTTGGCTAAAAGTTTTTGACACAAAACTCCTATCAGCTCCAGTGTCAAACAAAACAGAAGCAAAACAATCGTTTACAGGGAACTTACCAGACACCACATGCGGATCATTGCGGGCTTGACCCGATCCAATCACAAACGCTCTTCCTTTGCCATTTCCTCCACCATTACTGCCACTTCCATTACCCCCATTATTGTCATTCTGTTTCAGCTTGGGGCAATCCTTCCGGAAATGACCTTCCTGTCCACATTCAAAACATCCCTTAGTCGTCATCGGTGGCTTAGGAGCACCCTTTGCCACAAGGTCTCCTCTACATTCTTTCGCTTGGTGACCCATCTTTCCGCATCTCTGACACTTGGCACGGTCACACTGGCCAACATGATGATAATTGCACCTGTTGCACTTCGGGTATTTCCCAGCATACCCGCTCGAAACCTGCCCGCTACCGTTGTTGTTGTTGTGATTCTGAGTGTTAAAACTCCGAGTAAATTCGGGCTTACGGTAGTGGTGTTGCGGTGGGAGGTTTGAGGATGAAGATCGGTGTTGTCAAACTTCCTATTCCCGCTGTTCGGGTTGCTGTTGCTGTTATTGTCGTTACTCTGGTTGTCACGGGCTTTAACGGTCGAACCCCTAGGTGGTAACGCACCTTGGGTCACAGCCTGATCCGTCAGTTTGTGAGCTAAACGGATCGCTTGTTGGATCGTGGCTGGTCTGGAAGACGTCACCATACCCTGAATCTGTGGTGCTAACCCATCAATGTACATCTCTATCCTCTTGCTCGGCGGATCCACCATCCGCGGACACATCACAGCCAACTCGTGCGAACGAGTAGTGTAGGCTTCAATCTCCGAACCCACCATCTTCAACGACCAAAATACCGATTCTAACTTCGAAATTTCCTCCCTCGGACAGTACTCCTCTCGCATCATGTTTTTGAACTCCTCCCAGTTCATCGCGTTAGCCAGTTCCAATCCAAGGATCTGGACGTTCGAATTCCACCAAGTGAGGGCGGAATCCTCAAGTGTCCCAGCAGCGAATTTGACCCTACTGGCAGGGGGACAGTTACACATCTCAAAGGCCGACTCGGCCTTCTCAGCCCAACGCAGGAAGCCTATAGCTCCCTCAGTGCCCTTAAACGTACTGGGCTTGCAGTCTAGGTAGTTCTTGAAGGTACATGTTCCATTCGGACCTCCTGTTTGATTCTGAACGTGTGCAGCTAAAGCGGCCGCTGCATGATCGTTCAGCAGAGTTTGGGGTTCAGCTGCAGTCAAGTTGATGTTACCACGTCCTTGTCCAGCGTTTCTTCCAGCCATCTAGGTATTATCATCCCGAGATGTCGTCGCCTGAGGACACATCCGAGTGTGCCTCCTCCTCAGCCGGTTCTTCCTCCGGTTCTTCTTCGGGTTCCTCCTCGGGATCTTCCTCGGGATCCTCCTCAGGCTCCTCTTCGGGATCTTCTTCAGGTTCTACTTCAGGCTCTGCCTCGGGCTCGGCCTCAGGCTCTGCCTCAGGTTCTGCTGCGTTCTGAGCAAGTTGCATTTGTAGGTCATCGCAACGCTCGAGTGCTATCTCGGTTCGGGTCCTTGCTTCTTGGAGTTGCTCTTGCAAGTCTATCATCTCGGCTTGCATCTTCATCATAACCTTCGTTTGTTGCTCACTAGTCTCTTGCATTTCTTTCATTGCCGCTGCCATGCGGGCAATCTATTCCTGAGTCTCGGTTCCGTCTTTAAACAGTCTGGAAACATTTTCTCTCGTGTAGCGCATGTAACCCACATCACGCTCCAAACAAGAAACGACAGCTGCGAGAACTCGCTCCACAGGTTCGGTTATGGGTGGTAGAGTGTTAGGGTAAGCAGGGTGGTTCGGGTGAGGCAATGGGGGAACTTGTTCACGGTAGACCATACGTCTGATCATGTTGGGGTACCAATCCCAGCTAACGTCGTTTTCATACAGGCCTCCGGATAGGCGGTACCTCTTCGGTGCAGGAGCTTCGAATTCCGGGACTACACGGGGTGGCGAGGCAGTAGGTAACTGCGGTTCCTTCCCGTGAGCATGCGTCATCGAATCGGATGACGATGAGGGTGGCGTCGACATTCCTACAGGTAAGCCGTGTATGCGCGCGTATGAGTGAAAGAGATAAGGAGATAAGATTACCAGACTACACAAACCTATGCAGTGCGTATCATTATAACTAATGGGTCGTCGCGGTTATAGTCTAGTATGCATGCAGCTTCTAGTTCGCTATAACCAATGGCTCTGATACCAATCTGTCACACCCTCAAAATCCACTAACGGAGTTTTACCGTCAGAGGGTGTGAACTGGCAGGATCGGAATCATTAGTTATAATCAAACCAAAGAAAAACGTTTAAATGTAAATAAGTGCGGAAGCGTAAAACCTTAATTCAAAAGTTGTGTCACGCAGGACGACTTAAAACCAAATGTAACTGTTAAAAATTAAGTTTGCAGAATAAAGATGGTTTCAATTAATGCATGCTCCTAAACCGAGCGCCCGCCTCGGCTACCTGAGAATAACATACTAAAAGTGTCAACACAAGGTTGGTGAGTTCACAAGTTAAATAAGATAAATCGTTTAGCGTTTTGCGTAACCTCGTTACGGCGTTTCAGTGTTGCGTAACCCCGTTACGACGTTTAAGTGTTGCGTAACCTCGTTACGGCGTTTCAGTGTTGCGTAACCTCGTTACGACGTTTAAGTGTTGCGTAACCTCGTTACGACGTTTAAGTGTTTTGCATTACCAGATAGTGTTATGTCAAATTATATATCGATAGGTAGCTAATCTATACAACAAGTATCGCTAAGTGGTTCGCGACCGAAGCTGACTGTTTATCAAGTGCCCGTCACCAGGTCAATCCAGACCATGGTAAGTGTTAGCCAAAATTACACCCACTCAACCTCCAGTTGAGCTTAACGTCGGGTGGGGTTTGTCAAACCCAGTAGTACTACTCAACAGTGACTCGCTATTCCAAATATTAACCGGTCCGATGTGTGGGACTTCAAATGTTACGTTTGCCGCTTAGCCTTTACAAGTGATATATAATTTATAACAAAATCTAAATATGCGTTTATCTCAGAAAATATGTTTATCGGAGTATGTTATCTCCCCCAAGTGAAAAACGTTTGAAAACAGTTCAAAGAGCGGGGTAAGTGAAACTCACTGTTTGCGAAGAATATCCCGATATAGATCACCAAGTGATGCGCGTCGTAGAAACTCTCTAGCGTTCTAAATAACAAAGAGATTTTCTAAGTATCGGTACGTTTAACGAGTCTCTAGACTCGGCACATAATACCTATGCACGTAACAGATTTCGTGTTTCGTTTGTGAATCGTGTGTGACTTAAACAAGTACAATTGTGATACGATACATGAGTGAGCAATTACTTTCGTGTCACGTACTAATAACATACTTTACTAGCAATTATCCCCGTAAGGGCATTTTGGTCAACAAACAAAATTAACTAACCATTATTCCCCATAAGGGCAATTTGGTCAATTCATGGAAATCAATTAGCAACTATTCCCCGCAAGGGTATTTTGGTCAAAACATAACAAATATATAAAAACTATCATATTTCATGCATTTTTACACAACTCAGCAGTTAGTTTCATTATGACAGAATTTCTACTTGAAAGATTGTACTATTTCACCGATCATAACGTCTCAATTAATTCACCAAAAATCACCACAGAAGCATACATATCTTAGGTTTCCAGAACATATTTTATCTTATTTTTATTCCACATATTTTTCTTATAATGACCAAAACATTACAGCAAACTCATATCAGTCAGATTCATGCGCAACAGAATGTTATTTGCAATTCTCGTTAAACGAAAAATTCAATAAATGCAAGACCACTTGGGTTTGGTTCCTAACTCAATGAGTCAACTTCCAGAAGTGGAACCAACCCAATTGGCCTCGTAGTTCCTGAGATATAACATTTACAACATAACCTAACAGCAGGTCTAACAGCTCAGCTTTGCATCACGTTTTTGTAAAATCATAAAAGTATACTTCCACTTATCCAAAAATTACGAATTTATACTTTATAGAAACTAGACTCAACCTAGTTTACTGAAGTACCCACAATCTCAATCAATTTTCATGTTTACACTTCGTTACAGTCACTTAAACATCGTATATACATTCTGTCCAGAATCTGTTCACATCAAAACTCAACATAATAACAATCTATGAACTATCATGCATCCATATAACCCTCTAGACACTATAACTACTATCCATGCATATCAATTACACCATACATACAAGATTAGGGTTTGTGTTTTAACTCAAACCAAAGACAACAATGAATCATGCAATACTATCAAAACTAGTTATCAAATCATCACTAATACACCATCAAATAAACAAGAATCATATGAACACCATGCATAGGAAAAAGTCGGACCTAGGGTTTGCAAGTTATACCTTCAAAACACCAATACAAGCAAGAGGAAGGTAGGAGATGATTAGAAACGGGTGTAGGATGCTTCAATTGTGAAAACCCAAGATTAAAACCAAGTGTTTGGTGTGTGTTTGTGAGCCGATCGCACGGAAGGGGGGGGGGTCTAGCTGCCGTCGGTTTTTGTGAGGGGAAGGAGAGGAGTTAGGGTTTGTGATAATGATATATTTATAGATATACAAGTTACACTCTAGTCCCTAAACTTCCAAATGTTACATCTCTAGCCTAAATAGTTGGTTCCTGTTTCTTGTTTAACATTCCACATAACAATCAAGTAACACACATATATCTAACACATAATAATCACATAATTAGTGTTTTGACGTTTGTCGTTTATTTATCAATCGCTCGCGTCAACTCGTTTGCGTTTCGGTGCAAATCCCGAAAGACTACACATGTAGTAAATGTTAAGCGTCATTTAAACCCTAGTTTAAATGTAATGAAGTATGCGTTATAGATTCAACGATCTTAAAGTTTGAATTGACGGAGTTGAGTTAACGGGGTTAACCTGAAATTGACGATTGTCACAACCATTCAGCTTCTGGACCTCTTTCATGGTGGATGGCGAGGGCATGTCAAGGATGGCCTCCACCTTCTCAGGGTTCACCTTGAAACCATCCTTGGTGACCATTACACCTAGAAATTTTCCCTCTAGTACGCCGAAAGTACATTTGCTCGGATTGAGCTTCATGTTTACTTCCTTTAGGCGCCCAAGGGTTTCTTCGATGTCTTTGAGCATTTACTTTTCCTCCCTGCTCTTGATCACCAGATCATCCACATAGACTTCTAGGTTTCTCCCGATTTGCTCACTGAAAACGGCATCCATAAGTCTTTGGTAGGTGGCGCCCGCATTCTTCAAACCAAAGGGCATTTTTGTGTAGCAAAAAACACCCTTTTCGGTTCTGAAGGCGGTCTTGTCCTCATCTTGTGGTGCCATTTGAATCTGGTGATAGCCTTTGTAGGCATCCAGGAAACATTTTAGCTTGAATGGCGCCACGGAGTCCACCTTTGCGTCGATGTTTGGGAGGGGGTAACAATCTTTTGGGCACGCTTTGTTGAGGTCTTTGAAGTCAATGCACATCCTCCACGACCCGTTACTTTTCTTTACCATCACAGGATTGGCTACCCACGTCTGGTATCGTATCGGGCGGATGATGTTTGCGCGCAGTAGATCCTCAACTTGCTCATTCATGGCCCTCGCCTTCTCATCCCCCATTACTCTATTTTTTTGAGCAATTGGCTCTACAGATTTGAACGTGTTGAGAGAATGTTGCGCCAGGTCTCGCGGAACCCCAGTCATATCAAAGTGTTGCCACGCGAAGACCGACATATATGCTGTGAGCAACATTTTCATTCTCAATCTCGTGTCGTCTGATATCGTTGCGCCAATTGTGATCTTCTGCTCCGGGAATTTTGGGTTGAGAATCCATTCCTCTGGCGCGTTGTCTGCCATTGGAAGTTTCATCCTCCCTTCCCGCGGAGTACTTGTCACTGCGCACAAATGATCTCGGTATACAAAAGTTACACCTGTTGGTGTTGGGAACCCCAATGCGCCGTGCGCTGGCGACGGTATGGCGTTGAATTGGGCAATCGTTTCCCTACCCAAGATCATATTGTGGCATGAAGTGGTGGGCAAGACCAAGAAGTTGACAACTTCGGCTCGCTTGTGTTTTTCATCCCCCATGGTTAGTTCAAATTGTATTTGACCTAGGGGATGAATGATTTCATTTGAAACACCCGAGATCGGGGCATTCACAATTTCAAGCCTTGCCTGGTCTGCCGGATCCAGTTTCCTGAAACATTGCTCATACATGATGTCTGACTCGCTGCTAGTGTCCACCAGGACTTTTGACACTTCGTAGTGAGCAATGTGTGTAGTGATGACCAGAGGACTGCTAATTGAAGGGCCTCCCCTGATTCTTGGGAAGATGACTTGTTGCTCGCGCCAATCTCCTTGGATTTGCGCGCTTCTCTTTCTTGATACTTGCCCTTGCCTTCCTCCCTCGGCTACACAAATTCTTTTGTACTTTTTGCTGGCTGAGGCTCCTGGTTGTTCGTTTTCTGGTCTTGAGTCTTTCACCAGGTGAGCCAGCTTGCCTTATTTCACATCCTTTTCGATTGCATCCTTCAAGTGGTGGCATGCATCAGTGTTGTGCCCTGTGGACTTGTGAAATTCACAGTACTTGCCACTGTCTGATGGTCCCTTGTAGTGTAGTGGCTTAGGGCTTTTGAATTGGACATTCTCACTGCTTAACACCTGTGAAGGCGTTTTAGTGAGGGGAGTCCATATTCTTGGCAGAGGTCTGCTCGGATCTCTGCCGCCCTCCCTCTTGTCACTCTCCCCGCGATTACGAACGTCTTTTTGGGGCTGGGGTGAGCTTGGTTGCGCCTGCTTTTCTGTGGAAGAAAAACTGGTTGGTTGCAACCTGGACCATACAGAGTTCTGTTTGCCCCGTTTTTCTTTGCTGCGCGGTGACTCACCTTGATGCGCTCTTTCTCTTGCCCTATCTTGGGCAATTTGTTTTTCATTTCTCGCGAAAACTCGCGATGCTTCCATTAACTTGGCCCACGTGGTGGGCATGCCATCTCTGCTCACAAGAGCTCTGCGGAGTTGATCACTGCGCGCGCCTTGTATAAAGGCCACGCGCAATAGTTGCTCAGTGATACCTCCGATTGCCAGAGACTCCTGATTGAAACGAGTGATGTAGTCCTCAATCGTTTCATCATTCCTGCGCACGCAGTGCATGATGTCATCAGGGTCGCGCGTGTGTCTGCGCTGCTGTACGAAGTGGGCTTGGAACTTTTCCAACAGTTCCTCGAACCCATCGATTTGCCCAGTCGGCAAGCTCTCGAACCAGACACGCGCCGCGCCCGTGAGGCAGCGAGCAAACATGTGACACCATGTTGGCATCGTCCAGCTCTCTAGGTTTCCCGTGTTGTAAAACCCTTGTAAGAAATCATCTGGATCTGTTGTGCCGTCATATTTGCCTAAACCACTTGGCATCTTGGTTTTGTGCTGGATAGGAGCCTTCGCGATGCGCTCAGTGAACTTTGAATGTTTCACCAAGATGGCTGGTCTGTACGGTGTGGTTACGTCCACTTGCCCTCTAACTGGTGGGCTGTACGGTATTTGCAGATCCAGATCGGCTCTGGCTCCAGGCGCCATGTTCACAGGCGCGCGGAGCTGTGAGCCTCCTGCATGAGTATCTCGCGTCTTCCTCATGCTGTGCACTTCTTCATCACTGAACTCAGTGTGTGCAGTGTGAACAGAATGTCCTTCTTCCGGCGCGCGCGGCCTTTTTGTTCCATGAACAGTTTGCTTATCAAACGCTTGCCTTTGTGTTAAGTCGGCTAGCTTTTTCTGTTTGACCATCTCATTGTACTTGTCCATTAGACGCCGCTGCTCGTTTATGAGCCATTCGTTAGGATCATTTGTTTCATCTTCTGGACCCATTGGTCCTTTTTGTTTCGCGCCGGCAAGATTTTGTAACGTAAGATCGTCTGGAGGAGTTTCAGTCTGGCCATGAGGAGTTGTGATGAAAGGACGGTTACTGGTGGCGCGCGTAGAATCACGCTGCGCCCTCAGAAACTGTTGTCCCTCATTAACATCCTCACGTTCAATATCCTCCAGAACTTGATCAACGTTACGAACGCCAGAAACCATGGTGATTTTTTTTTTTTTTTATATATAGATCTGATGAGATCTGATTGCCGTTGTCCCACGGATGGCGCCAATGAAGAAACGTGGATCGACTCACTGGTAGACGGTCTACTTTCCTCGGGTATGATTATGCTATCTCACCGATGGTTTCTCTTGGATCTGGGTTCTTCCACCTACAAAATGAACAGCACCGTCAACTTACCCCTCAGAAAGGGACAGAGGGGTCCTCTTTGGGGTAACCCTCCGGTGTGAGAATAAGTATTTGTGGAGAAGATAATAATATGTCCAGAATAAGGAAATCTGGAGAGTATTGCTTAATAGCTGAATACTCTGTGTGATTGTGTTACTGGATGTAACTGTCTGTGATTGAATGTAATTGAATATGATTGAATGTGAATGATGATGTTACTGGCTGTAACTGTGAATGATTGAGTGTCTCTCCTTGTGGAGTTGATGCTGTATTTATAGTGCTAGGGTTTCCACTGATTGGGCTCAGCCTTATTGGCCTCCTCCAATTGCTCTGCGCCACGTGTCCTCTGGGACACCTGGTGCTTTCTCATTGGTTGTAATCACGTGGTAGCACATGTGTCATGCTGAGTTGTCCACCTTTCATTTGGCAGCTGTCAACATCAGCATATTCTTATTCCTTAAAAAGATACCTTCTGGAAGGTTGTCTGACGTGCACAATCAGGGTTGCCCTAATCCTGATTTGGATAAGGATGAGGTTGATTATGTGCATGTGTGATACGCGCCTATCCTGAGGATGCGCGAGGTCTTCTCTTTATTCTCACGCGCAGATGTTTCATGCGCAGATGTGATATGCACGAGCATGTGATATGCGCCGCGCGCTGATGCGCCGCGCGCATATGTGATGCGCGAGCATATGTGTGCCTGGGCATATGATGCCTGAGCATGTGTGGTGCCTGGGCATATGATGCCTGGGCATATGATGCCTGGGCATATGCGCATAGGTTTTGGCTTTGTGCCTTCATAATGTCTTGATTTCAAGCTTCTTGTCTTTATCTTGTGGGTTGACCCGCCTTGCTCGGTGTTGAGGCGGGTACATACCTCTTCATCTGGTATATACTATGGAAAATGTATTACTCAAACGAAAGCGCTAATTATCTATACTACATTTAGAATTGGGAGGGTAATATTAAGTTACCTTATGTATATTTTTAGCCGTCCTTTTATCCTATGTTATTTACTTATTTTATATATATTAATTATATTTTGAAATAAAGCATTGTGTATGCATATCCTGTTATGTTTCCATCTTTATTTTTCCTTTTTTTCTCAAATAGATATTATCTATATTATATATAATATATGAGTGAAGGGCAAATTAAGACGTTGATTTTAAGAGAATTACAAATTTTCAAACATATGGTACAAGTTTAAAGGAGGACAAAGTAGTCTTTTTAACATAAAAACTCACGTGCATTTCATAATTTTCAAAATATTTACAATATTTGTCCCTTAACTTTTAAACGGTCATAACTTTTTCGTACGTTTATATTTTTTTTTTAAAAATTGCACCATAAAAACGAACATTTAATTCTCTTTAATTCGAGTATGATATCGTCATAGTTTTTTTTCAGTTAAAAATAACATTTTACGTATATGTGTTTGTGGTTCAGTTTCAATGATTTTAAATTAAACTGTGAGCCAATCTGTTAGTAACGCTTTTTGTATGGTTGTGTATTATCTTACATAAGTTTTTTCCCCCCAAATTACTACCTACTGATGAACCAAACTTTTAAGGGTATTTACTTTTAGTTTCTTGAATTGTCACAAATATATATATATATATATATATATATATATATACAAATATAATTATTGTGACACGTACATAATGCTTATACCATGCTACTAGATTTGAATGTAATACCTAAATGTCACTAAACAAAAAATGACGATGGTAACCAAACACAAATAACCCCGCCGCAACGCGCGGGTAATATTGCTAGTAGTTATAATTTTGCATACTCATTAAAAACTAGAGCAAATATTCGTTTTACTTAAGCTGCTAATCTACTTCAAAATCCACCAAACCTTGTTTACTGCACGATTTAAACCTTCGACCTTAATGGGGAGGGAGAACATGCTCCACACCAATATACAATTGAACCAAATGCCTGTGGGAGAGTGCAAATATTGTTAATTATATTTGAGGTCAAAGACGATGCCACTAAATCACTGATGATGAATTAAATAAAAGTTCATGTTCTAAATGTTATCAAGTCTATTCTGTAACATGTTTAAACGCGTGGTTCAACAATTACAAAAATATGTGTCAAAGAGCTTGTGCTTTTCGAAACTTGTTTTTGTTGTTATAATAATAAGAGTTAAGTGTCATTTTAGTACATGTGATTTGGCCAACTACACAACTTTAGTACCTATTCTTTATTTTGTGCAAATGACTACCTCAGTTTCAAAGAAATTGCATTTTTAGTACCTTTCTTTTAACCCTGTTTATTTTTTTCGTTAAACCAGGGATAATTTAATAACTTCGTTATTTTCTTTGTTTTTTTTTTCTTTTATACACTTATATCTTGTAAACCCTATATCCGCAAATCATAACATCAAAATCCAAATCCTAAATCCCCAAACCCCTTCTCCATATCATCATAGTGTTTGAATTTTTACGACATTTGGGGATTTAGGATTTGGATTTTGATGTTATGATTTCGGGATTTAGGGTTTATAAGATATAAACGTTTAAAAGAAAAGAAAAAAAACAAAGTTACCAAATTAACCCTGACTTAACGAAAAAAATAAACGAGGTTAGAAAAAAAATACTAAAAATGCAAGTTTTTTGAAACTGAGGTAGCCATTTGCACAAAATAAAGAATAGGTACTAAAGTTGCGTAATTGACCAAAACACAAGTACTAAAATGTCACTTAACTCTAATAATAATTTATATATAAATATAATTTTTTTTAATAAAAACTCAAGCTATACAGCAAATGTACCAAAAAAAAGAGATCCATTATGTCTTTTCTTAGAAAAAAACACATTTCAACACATTCCTCAATATAAACATAGACCACAATCTAAACACATGAATCCAGTCTTATTAAAAATATCAATAACCAGTACATTAAACATCACTAAGAACAAAAAAAAACAATTAACTAACAGGCATTCGAAATGGCATCATTATTACTCGTCGGCTTCAAAACCACCCGAAAGAAAAAAAACCCTAAACAATGTCCACAATGTCCCAACACGGCCGCGAAAAACACCCCTACATTAAACGACATTATCGCCAACATCACCATGAACCCCAGCCCGACCCGAAAAGTGTACACCAACGTTTGAGCCATACCCGTACCCGCATCATTGGACTTTGTCATTTTAAGATTACAATAGGCTAGCCATTCCACCAAAAGAGCCATAAAGAACACGAACGCGAGTGTCAACACATACATGCCCGTGTTGGTCCCGGGCCAACCCTTAAAAAGAATCAAAGCGTCTTTCCCCAAATAAAACGTCATGTGCATCATCATTTTCTTTTTCCGGGGCCCGCCCATTGTCATGTTGGCCCCGTGATTCATCGGTGGTAGAGCCATGATCGATCAATCTATAAACACTCAGGTATTTATTTTTTGTTCATCGAAACATTGATGGTCTTGATGTTTAAATAGTGATCACGTCGTACGATTGTATCTGGAATAGTTTGATAGTACGATGTTGTTTTTTACAATGTAGTACATGGGATACAATGGATTTGAGTCGTTAGTGCCGAGGATACCTCGATTTGTTGCCTTAACCCCTATATAAAAGGTGTGACAAGTTACAAAATACACCCTTGTTGTAGTGTTATACTTTTAACAAAGTATTACAAATACGTATTTTATATGTACGTACTACATATCTTGGTTATTAATGCTAATTAATGTGAATTGATTAACGAGGAGAGAAAAAATTCAACGAAAGCATTAATGTCGTTGATATAAAATGGTTTATCTAACATTTTGGAATTCATCATATTTATAACAAAATCAATAATATGTTATAATATAATACGTATAATATGTTATGCAATACGAAACAATATAATGTTATGTTATTCTACAACCTTTTTTTTAGTGTAAAGTTATTTTTAGATTAATGTTTTTACGTTTACTTTTTGTATGACTGGGCCTTTTCGGTTTCATTTTTTTAATGGCTTGAATGAGTTAAAGACCATAAGTAAATTAAACGAATTAGTTTTTTTCTTTTCTTCTGTAGTTTTACGCTCCCGCGACGCTGCTTGCAGGGGGTTTTAATACTAGTTATTTCTTATTATTAAATGAGTTTTATTAACTCGTGGTTCAATTATCCACGTCTTTGCAAAATACAATAACCAGATTTTGCAAACGTACAAGAAATTAAATACATTGATTTTTTTTTGAGCGGCTGGTTTTATTAAAAATAATAAGTCTGTATTGCAAGGAACTAGACCATAGACAACTATAACACCGGATTACAAGCACACCTGAAAATACAATCATTAACTAATTAAAAAAGAACACCATCTATCCCAATCCATCTCTACTAACTTCCCTCTATTTTTCACCCAAAGAAAACTGAACCTCTTGATGCTTTCCTTGATTCTATTGATGGATACTCGTTTGTTGTCAAACAATGCTTCGTTTATTGACTTTCAAAGACACCAGCATGCCATACTAATCATCGTAATACCCTATGTAGTACTTAAATCTTATGTAGTACTTAAATCTTAAATGTTTGGTTTAACATTTTGATTCATCGTAATATAACAAAATCAATAACATGTTACAATATAATATGTTATAGTGTTATACAACGCAATATGCTATAATATGCTATGTTTAATGTTATGTTATACTACAAATTTTTCTTAGTGTAAAGTTATTTTTCTCTTTTAGTTTAACGTTGTATTTTCTTTATAAGTTTATAAATTTCAATTAATATGCTATAGTAGTTAATTGGTGGTTGATGGAATCTTGCGAGGCTCGGTTTTGATAACCTGTACACTAGCATTAACTATGCGGTTTAGAAAAAGAATTTACACAGAAGAGTAAATATAAAAGATGAATTCAGAACTTTGCTAAATATTATATTGTTAAAGTGAAGACGTTAATCTTGAATTTTGGAGATAAATATCAAACGTGTTGTTGATAATTTTTGGTGAATTGTTTATTGAGTATTTTATATTTAAGTTAGAGATAATTATTAGTTTTAACTAATAAGGTTTATCTAGGAGTTTATTTGTTTACTAAAATAGAGTTTGTGTTGGGTTAGGACTAGAATTAGTTTAGTATAAATAGATGGTTAGAGGTATTGTAATTCATGTGGTTGGTTTTATAATAATAAAAAAAGCCGAATAAGTTGTTCAATCTTGTGTTCGATCAAGAGCCTGGTTTCCAACATAAAGTAGAATAGTAAAACAAAAAGGAAATTGACATATGATTCTATAATTATATTTTTAATATTCACTATATTACACTTTATAATAGGGATGGGATCGGGACCGTACTCGTACCTGTACCCGAAAGTAACCGTACCTAAAATCAGTAAATCTTGGTACCCATACCCGTACCCGAATTATAGGGTACGGGTACCGGTACCGGTACAGGTACGAGTACAGATACTTTGGGTACGGTACTCGCTTTTGTACCTCTTTGTTCTTTTTTTAAAAAAATCTCCACTAAACTAGATATCGGTAAGGGTACGATACTGATAATCAATTATCTATAATACCAAAACCGTAATACTACAACCAAAACACAAAATGAAACAAATTAACCATTATATAAAATTCATTCCCTTTTCCTTTCCTTAGTTTATTGTTTTCTCAAATTCTATAGAAAAACAAGAGTGAAAGTTAATAGATGTTATTTAATTATATACACAATTACACATACACGTTTTAATAAAATAAAAAATATACGAATACACAATATATGAATATACACATATAAATTGAGAATAAACTTTTTCAACTAATATATATTATGTTTCGAAAATCCCGCTTGAAAGTTAAGTCATAATTGTTGGAAACTTAATAAAGCCCCTACATATTCTAAACGGGTACCAGTACCCGTAATACCCGTACTTGTACCCGCACCTGTACCCGAAAGTACCCGTACCTATAATCGGTAAATTTGTGTACCCATACCCGTACCCAATAGACATGTACAGGTACAGGTACGGTTACAAGTACGGGTACTGATCATGTACGGATACGGGTATTTAGGGAAAAAAGCTCATCCCTACTTTAAAGAGCTACTTTGTCCTATTTTTGTAATGACATGTTTAACCTTTTAATTTCAATAAATCTTTTTTTACCTTTTATGAAATACCCTTATGTTTTGTTATAATTACCATATAGACCCTTAACTTTTAGTTTTTTTCCAATGCACTTTACTGTATTATATAGGCACAGGTGAGCGTGCTTCAACGCTTTTACGTTTACTTTTCGTTTGGCTGAGCCTTTTTGGTTTCATTTTTTAATGGCTTGAATCAGTTAAAGACCGTAGCTAGGATAAACGTTTTTTTATTCTTTTCTTTTACCATTTACGCCCCCACCATTCGGTTTAGGGGGGTTTTAATACTAGTTATTTCTTATTATTAAAAGAGTTTTATTAACTCGTGGTTCAATTATCCACACGTATTTTGCAAAATACATAATTGGATTACACAAACGTACAAGAAACTAAATACACTGATCATGGTTGGTTGGGATTGATTAATATCAATATATCATACTAGTAGGAAAGCCCGCGCGCTGCGGTGGGGATGCAATGAGAATTAAGTCTGTAGTTGTTTTACATATAAGAACAAAGATTATGTAAATACCCTCACGAACCGAATCCTTCTAAGCTAATTAAAATCCCTATGTACAAAAATAGTTATGCTCTAAACCCTTAAGCATAAGGCTGGTCTCATTTTTTTTTCCCACAAGCACTAAATATTTTGTCAGCGGCTGACATCAAAACCATGTTTTCTACACCAATGATCTACCTCACAAACAACATGAATAAATATATAATTAGAATCCTCATAGTACCTAAACAATAAACATATACAAATTAGTCAACAATCAGCGAGTCAAAAGTTAGTATCAAAAGTCAATGCTTGTGACAGCCAACAAAAGAAGAATTCTTATATTTGATAGTAATAACAAATGACCCAAACAAAATTGAATGTCAAAGGCCATAATTTCCATTTCCATTTTCCAACAGCTGGTTATGGCATACAATTTAAGTTTTTAACCCAAATTGGAACACCAATACAAAACACATTAGAAGTTTGAAACATACTTTTATCGGATCAGATCCTTTTTCCAGAGTAACATTGTTCCACGCATTCTTTCTGTTTCATCGAAGAATAAAAAAGGCATATTGTTAAGCCAAAAAACTTGCATAGAGGCTTGTACAACCATAGAAGCAACCCAAACATGTTTAGACAAATAGAACAGTCACCAGTAAACACATCAAATTCAAATACTTGTTAACACCTAAGCGCGTCATAACCCAAACCAACCATAGTGCGTAATAATGCTTAAGCGTGAATGCTCATCACGTTACCTGCATGCTGCTAGACAGCAGGTACAAATGTTTGTTTTAAACACAACATCTTTCTTTTAGCCAAGTTTGAGAGCCGCGTTTGACTTGGCAACGTCTAGTGCCTCATCGGCGTGTTTAATATCCGATCCCCGGAGACAAAACCACATGAGCAGCTAGATATTTTGGGCCAGCCCGACACATTCACCCACCCAGCCCAGCCAACCCATTTACCACCGAACGAAAATAAAAATGTTGCCCGTCCTTGAGCAAGACCACCTTTGCCCTCTAGCGGTTTCAGTGCCGCCTTCAGCCACTCTAGAACCTTCAAGTGGATCTTTTTTTTCACTCTTTTCCGACACACCTGCACACACTAATGCCTTCGTCGACTGTTCGTCTGTGCTGAAAACCATAAATGTCATTTCCTACCCACAAAACAAAACATGTTAACAAAATAAAACGTAAAAACAACACAAATAAATTAGCAGCAATGTCTGACCCCACACCAACATGTGAAATGGAGAAAGCTTACCTGAAGATCGGAGATTTTTGCCTTTAGACCCGCCTTCTTTGCTACTGGAATCAAGGCAGACTCCACATGACCATTTAGAATACCACTCTATGGAAAAACATTTCAAGAAATGTAAATATGTCAAAAATGTAAAATTTAACGAGTCAAAAACATAAATACGTCAACCTGTTCAAGCAGGCTTCCTTCCAACTTAGATGCCAGGTCAACTTTCTACTTAATAGCACCAAAAGCATATTCAGTTGTTACGTCAATAACTCTTCTAAATTCTGATCCCCTTAGCAATACCTTCCTAACAAAAAAACAAACAAACAAACGCTTTCACCTCGCGGATATTTGAAATATGAGTCCCTAGTTTTACTCACAAAATTGATCTAACAGATTTAAAAATATTTACAAAAATCACTAAATTTTAAAAACTTGTGTACCGCCATAGTTCAATAGATATCGATGACCATTCTTCATATTTAGGATCTGCCAATAATTTCTCCACTTTTTGACCAATAGCAACAATCCTAACTGGATCTCTAGATACACCTGCACTCAAAATGAAACTTTAGAATTCGTGTATTTTGTATAAATAAAAAATTTAAAAATCAGCTTTTATTTCAAACCACTTACGTAACCAAAAACACTAAAATAGCACGCAAACCGTTTACACGTTTTGCATAAGCTCCTTTGCAACTCAGTTTTAATTTGTTCATTCACAAATGATTCGGTTCTTCGAAGGTCTTCGTGCTTAACAGGTTTCCCGTGCGATAAGTCAAACCATTGTTTTTCTAGAAGAACAATTGATCCTTTTTGGTCAACATTAGTCCCGAGTACTTCCTACCAAGATATTGTAAGGTTTATAAAAGTGTTGGTTTTGGATTACCCGCAGAGCAAAAATTTAACACGTGTGTACATGTATGATTAGAAGCAAATTCTCGACGCCTTTCTAGTTCACCTAAACAAGATTCCCCAAAATATGACTGGTTAAAGGGGTCGGGTGAATGGTCACAAGTAATTTGTAATCGTATTCAATAACTTACCCGACAAATCACTTCATCACCCACATGGAGTTGGACCGAGACTCGCCACTAATTTTACCAAGATGAAGCACAAAACCACCATAAATTTGAACGTTGGTGACTTTAAATGATCCAGATTTGCCTTCAATTCATCCAGTGTCAAATATTTAAAATAAAATAACAAAAAAGCATTAAAGTTGATAATATGGTACAACGCTTTTGTAGCATATTAATTTAACACTAACCTGACCACCTTGTTCATAAAAAACCCTTGTGCTTTGAAGAATCATCGCCAACATTAGCACGATCAACATACACAGAGCCTGTGTTTATCACACTTTCGTGGTCCTGAAATTGGTCAAAATGTAACCATTAGAGCAGTGATGAGCTAGCAAATGATAACAAGCGAACATAACACGCTTGTGTACATACCTTATCCCATACGAACTTGAAAATGCCACTTGTTGTAGAACCCCCTCTTTTATGCAGGGCAGAGGTGGCATCTGGATCCATGACAATTGTAACAGCATATTGCTGCAATAATATTAAATTAGTATATGGAGACTAAAAAAAAAAGCAGATTGAAGATTTTTGGGTTGTCTTCTTAAAGTTCTCAATTCCATATACCTTTAATTATATACACAAACAAGAAATGGAGTTTGATTAAATCGCAACCTTTTATAGTTTTTTCAGTTTAACATAAAGCTTAAATGAAGTAAAGTTGTTCCAAAACTTGCTTCCTCTTCAGCTATCATCTCCATGAAACAAAAACATGATAACTAACTTTACATATTGCAAAACATATAGAAAACTTAGAATCAATGAATCAAACAAAGTAACAAACCTCTTGCAACAAGAAAACGATATGTGCCTCTCTGCTTATTATCACCATTACTATTTGGTTAATTTGGGTTCATAGATACACACAAAAGCAGCCCTAACTTAATACCCGACCACCAGCAGCTCTAACTCAATAAAATTTAACTGAAAACCTCAATTCTTGGTCGGAGATGCCATGGTTGTTCATGCATAAAACCGGCGATTGGTGGTATGTGTAGGGTCGTTCGTGCTTGAAGACATATATTAACCGAATTTAGGATTCAGTTGAATACCCACCTGTTCCCTAGTCAAGTGCCACAGGGACTGTAACAGACGGCTATTAAAAAACCAATTGAAACCAAAATCAATTGAATAGCCTTGTTTATCTGGAGAGTGAGAGAAAGAGAAGATTAGGTAGCGTGTTAATTAAAAAGCACAACATCTTGAAGGGTGCCATTAACACGGATGATTGAATCGCGTTGTAACCGTTTGCGTAATGAAGGCATTGGTCGGTGTGTGGAATTGAATTCGCCGGAGAACAGTAAATACGATTTGACCGGCCGGAGTGTAGCATAGTCTTAAAATGGTAAAATTACATATTTTCCATCTAAAATGTTTTATATGTAATATAAATATAAATACAGATATAGGTGTAGAGGTAGGGTACCAAAAAAACCCAAATACCCTTAAGTATCACCCACGGGTTACAGAAAATCCTCTTATAAACCACCCGCGGGACACATGGATCACCCGCATACCACGAATAAGGAGGAACGTCCTCATAACACATGCGGAAGCATCCCGGCTTCCTCAAAAGTCATCCGTATGATAGGATATCTATCCGCCTAAACGTCCGGAAGACAAGGCCAGCGGTACAGCTGTCATAACTCAAATACTCTCTAGAAGAAGGTTCATGATTCTTACTTGGAGAATACGTGACTGAACAAACAATAAATAAAGGACACCTGGCCAGTTTGTTATAACCGTGCACATGGCCAGGGTGCAATCCCTCCTATCATCGGGCGACGCGTGTCCAGGTTGTTATGCCCATGCACATGGGACGTATATCTCAACCTATCACAAGAGGACACGCGTCCAGGCAGTTATCAAAGATCTTCTGGAAGAGGACAGCTGGCCCAATCATCTTCCTACATCCTTCGGCTATAAATACCTTGTCAAACGGTATGAGGTATTCATTCACTCACTTGCATTCTGACTACACTTAGTCTGCTTACTTTAGTACTTTCTTCATTTACGAAGGTTACTGATTCTCACGCCGGAGGGTGGTTACAGAAAGACCCCCCTCTTGTCCTTCCTGTAACGAGACTCACGGTGTCTGTTTTGCAGGTTCCGGTCATTGGACTTTGGGAAGCTTTACTCATATCTTAGTTGTAATTATCGTACTTTACCCCGTAGACTCATTGGATCCAGGACCCATACCCGGGGATTGGATCCGTGTTTCTTCATTGGCGCCATCCGTTTTTGGTGTTAGAACAGCAATAATTTTCGTTGGTTTTTCGGTTTGTTTGATATGAGTAACCATCCTGAAGGACCGACGGGAACCCCTGCACCAGATTCACGCGTAACTAACACAGAAGCACCTCCGGGTCTCAGTGTTTTTGCACGAATTACGACTCCAAGTGGCCGTACTCTTGAACGTGTCACAGCACCGGGGTCACGAATCACCAATGTAACACCTGGGGAATTTACTCTAGAAAATATTACAGCACCGACCGGCCTCATTCCCACAGACACTGGATGTGCCTCGGCACCGGAAGGTTCCAATTTGGGTAACCCCAAACAAATTGCAGAAGAGACCCGCCGAAACCGGTCGGTATTTGATCCGGAAAACAACTCGAGCGACTCTGATAGGATGAGATCTCAACAACGTAACTCTAGATCTAGAGGAACGTTAACTCCTGAAGAATGGCTCCACGCGCAACAACAAAGTTTGGTGGCTGAGTATGAACGCAGAAAACGTAACGAAAGGTTTCACATTCGTACTCTGGATTATGAGGAATCTCCCCGGAGATCTCTTTCTCCTCCACCTACAGTGAGAGGAAGTCAGATCCGTTACAGTCAGCATGCGGAGCCAGAGTTTGGTGAAATACCGAGGTTATGCCCTCGTCCTCGCATAGACATGCGGATGCCATCCTACTTGGAGGAATTTGATAGCTATGATTCAACTTATCAACCGGGTGAATACAGTACGTATACCGGAGATAGTGGAATGAGCTCCAGAGCAAGGAGTAGTCGTCCGCATGACATAGTTCGCCATACCGAATACCACAGCAATGTTGAACGAGACTTCACTAAACCATACCGCCCCGCAGCTTTCGCCGAAAAATAAAAATTCATAGCAAGCATTGCCACAGCACCCTTTCCTGTTAATGCTAAGATACCTACATCGGTAGGTAAGTACAATGGTATGACTGATCCAAGTGATCATCTCCAGAATTTTGTGGCGGTAGGCGGTGTTAGTGGTTGGACACTTCCCTATTGGTGTCACATGTTCGCATTGACATTAACAGGGGCAGCAAGAGAATGGTTTGAAAAGTTACCTGACGGTGAAATTTCTAGCTTGGACGATTTGGTGAAGAAATTTTCTCAACAGTTCAGTCAACAGAAGAAACATACTCGAGACCAATCAGAAATTTTAGACGTCGTTCGTCGCTATAACGAGTCTATAGAAGATTTTATCACCAGATTTAATGATGAGAGCCTAAACATCGGTGGTATAAGCAAAGACATGCTTCGGGGTGCCTTCCGCAAAAACGTCAGATGTGATGATTTAGTCCGCACACTTACGGGCAGAGATGGAATGCCAAAAGAGTGGGACGATCTCATGACTGCAGAAAAAGTGTATGCGAACACCGAGAAAACGTTAAGGAGTGGTAATTCAAAGCAAAAATTTAAAGTCGAGTTACAAACCCCGAGACCAAATAGACAGGCGAAAGGCCCTATCTGGTCAAGACTTCAGCCAAGTACGGAAGCACCAAAACCATTTGATGCACAATCCCTCATAGGCAATAAAAACAAAACGGGACCCTCGAACCGAGGCCCCAATAATTGGACTCCCCTTTCAAAGACTCTCGCTGAAATTCTCACAACGGAGAATGTGAATTTTAAAAAACCGCAGCCACTGACGAGAAGATCATTCCTTGACCCGAAAAAGCGTTGTTCGTATCATGATGACATTGGTTATAATATGAATAAATGCAGAACATTAAAAACTGAAATTGAAGCAGCCGTAAAGTCTGGAAAACTTGGACACTTGGTAAAAGGTGGAAAACCTGACAATGGTAAAACTCCCGCACGGGATATCCAGGGTCCGAGTAAAAAGCAAGTTAGAGATTTAAACGTCCATATGATACAAGGCGGGTATGATACAAGAAAAAAGAGGAAGGAGTCTGATGATGAGGAATGGAAGAATGAGCCAGTGATTTTTCCTCGAATCAGAGGAGTCCCGAATAACAAAAACCCCTTGATCATCACTGCTCAATTCGGACATTACCGTTTCCAATACGTCTTATTCGACACCGGTAGTACTTCGGACATTATGTATGAACAATGTTTTGAACAGCTTGACGAGGATGATAAGGAAAGGTTAAAACCCATCCACGCTCCAGTATCGGGATTCGGAGGGGAAATAATGCATCCGCGAGGGGTAATCTCATTCCCAGTCACCTTAAGTGATGGAATTCATTCTAGGACAGAAGAGGTCGAATTTCTGGTTTTACCAGCGACATCAAAGCATGACATTATTCTTGGACGAGAAGCGATTGGTGACTTCAATGGTCACCCGTCCATAGCACACGGTGCAGTAGGAGTCCCAACTCACACCGGCATAGCAATAATTTATGTTAATCGACACTGCTTTGCAACAGAGAGCTCAAAACCTAGCAAGATTCCAAAACAAACTATGAGGACTGAACCAGAGAAATGGGTTTTGAACAACAAATTTCCTGATCAAACTGTAACAATAGGACCTGCTATTTCCGAGATAGTACGGACTTTCTTAAAACAGTTATTATCGAAAAATATTGATGTGTTCGCATGGCAACCCGCGGACATGACTGGTGTTCCGCGGAACATTGCGGAGCACAAATTAAGGGTAAACCCGTTTTTTACGCCTATTGTTCAAAAACAACGTAAGATGGGTCCGGAACAAACAAAAGCAATGAATAAGCAAGTCCAGGACCTCCTACAAGCTGGAATCATCCGCCAAATTCGTTATCAAACCTGGGTTGCCAATCCAGTTATTGTCCCCAAAAGCAATGGGTCATGGCGGATGTGTATCGATTTCAAAGATCTAAATAAAGCATGTCCCAAAGATTGTTATCCCCTACCCGAAATAGATCTCAAGGTTGATGCTGTGGCACCATTTAAATTCAAATACTTCCTGGATGCCTACAAGGGCTACCATCAGATCCGCATGGCAGCGGGCGATGAGGACAAAACAGCATTTCGTACCGATCAAGGCACTTTTTGTTACAAAATGATGCCTTTCGGACTAAAAAATGCGGGAGCCACATATCAACGATTAATGGACATAGCGTTTAAAGATCAAATTGGCCGAAACTTAGAAGTGTATATGGATGATCTCGTAATAAAAAGTGTTGAGGAAGACCAGATGTTGAGGGATATCGAAGAAACTTTCGAAACTCTAAGGAGCATCAATATGAAGTTGAATCCCGCCAAGTGTTCATTTGGAATAGAAGAGGGAAAGTTTCTGGGAGTAATTGTCACGGATGCGGGCTTCAAAGCTAACCCAGATAAAGTTCAATCTATAGCCCGCATGCCTTCTCCATCTTCCCTCAAAGAAGTTCAGACACTCAATGGCCGACTGGTTGCTCTGAATCATTTTTTGGCAAATCATGCAGCTAAGTCTCATCCTTTCATCTCAACTTTAAGGAATTGCCACAAGAAGGCACAATTTAAATGGACCGCGGAAGCGGAACAAGCTTTTCTGGAGGTTAAAAGGTGTTTGATGGAATTGCCCACGTTGACAGCACCCCAAACGGGAGACCCTTTAACGTTGTATCTATCAGCTTCCGACATTGCCATTGGGGCTATTCTTCTGACAGATCGCAAAAATGTTCAAACACCGATCTACTACGTCAGCCGAACGTTATCAGACCCCGAAACAAGATATTCCATGCTGGAAAAACTTGTTTTGGCACTAGTATATGCTTCCCGACGTCTCCGCAGGTACTTTCAAGGGCACCCCATCAATGTCTTAACTGGATATAAGCTCAAAAACGTTCTCAGCAAGCCTGAATTTTCTGGACGACTAGCCAAGTGGGCCATCGAGTTAGGTGAACACGCAATAGAGTACAAACCTAGGCCAGCAATCAAAGGGCAGGTGCTGGCGGACTTCGTGACAGAAGTCCCGCATCACAAAGAAAAAGAATGTTTGATCGAGCAACAACCCCAAGCACCTCCGGAATCAGGACAGATTTGGTCCTTATTTACGGATGGAGCTTCAAGCAGTGAGGGATGTGGCGCAGGCCTCAGGCTAGTCAATCCCGAAGGCCATGAATTCACATATGCTATAAAGTTGGACTTCAAAAGTAACAACAACGAGGCATAATATGAAGCTTTTTTGGCAGGCTTGAGAATAGCTAAAAAGCTTGGGGTTAAGCATTTGGAAGCCCGAGTGGATTCCATGTTGATTGCGGGACAGATCAACGGCACATACGAAGCGAAACATGATATCATGGCTTCATATATGTCACAGGCGAAAGATCTGATGCTCCAATTCTCTTCTTGCAAAGTTATTCATATAAAGAGAAGTGAGAACAGATCAGCGGATGCCCTCAGTAAATTGGCCTCAACAAACTTCGAACACTTTGCCAAAGACATCCGCATCGAAATATTTGACCGCCCGTCTGTCCCGCAACATCAGGTCTTAGTGATCCAAACGGGAGTAGAATCCTGGATGACACCGATTACAGCATACCTGTCGTCCGGAGCACTTCCGGAAGGAAAAACAGCGGCCCGGAAGATAAAGCACAAAGCCTTGAACTATCAAATACTTGACGGTGTCTTGTATCGACGTTCCTTCCTCGGACCACTACTACGATGTGTGGATCCTGAGGACGCGAATTACCTAATCAGAGAAGTTCATGAAGGCATTTGTGGTCTTCACGCTGGCCCGCGAATGGTCGTGGCGAAGTTAATGAACGCCGGATACTATTGGCCGGGGATGCACTTGGATGCTGTAAATGAAATCAGAAAGTGTGATTCTTGTCAAAGGCATGCCCCTAACATGCTACAACCAAAGAACGGGTTAGTTCCAGTCACTTCAGCCTGGCCGTTCCAGAAATGGTGTAACATCCTAAAATATTATAATGTTAAATAAAGAAAGTTACGTTTAGTGATTTCGCGTTATCAATTTATTTAATATCGAGAACGGATCATGGACTTAGATTAATTAAGGTGGATTAAGTAGTAATGGGCTTTAGGTCCACGGGCTTCAAGAGGTATAAATATCCTCCTAAACCACCATAAAACCCTAAACCTCATTTCATTCCATCTTAATCTCTACACACTCAAAAACACACACATCTTTCACCTCACACGGCCGCGAGAGAGAGAGAACGGGACTCGAGTCTAAAATCAAGCCAACCATTATTAGACCTTCGATATACGAGCTAGATACGAGATAACCAAGCAAATCGCGACCGCACCGAACGCGTAAAGGTATGCCTTTTACCTTAAAGTTTACATTTTTAGGATCGGTTAGCTTTGAAACTTAAACATAAAGTAAATCGGGTCTAAACGAAACGTAAAGTAACAAACTTGATGTTGGAAATGAACTTGACAAACCTATCACCATGTACGGCGACTTGTTATTAAACGTTTTAAGCCGAAAGCTCCAAACTTTATGTCTTTCCGGGCTAAGTTTTACCCGAACTAGACCATGAGAATGATCGCGGAGTTAGTTAACATAATATCCAAGAAATTCTCAATGAAATAAGGGTGATTTTGGTGATTAAGTTTGAACAGAGACGGCAGCTGGGCAACTTCTCCTGCAAGCCATAACTTCGCCTTCATGCAAGTTCGCTTGCAAGCAAGTTCGCCTAGCTGATAACTTCGCCTAAGGCCAAGTTCGCCTAACTGATAACTTCGCCTAAGGCCAAGTTCGCCTAGTTGATAACTTCGCCTAAGGCCAAGTTTGCCTAACTGATAACTTCGCCTGGTGACAAGTTCGCCTAACTGATAACTTCGCCTGGCATATGTTCGCCTAGAGTTAACTTCACCGACCACCAACTTCGCCTGAGTTAAGTTCGCTTACAGTAAGTTCGCTTAATGATAAGTTCGCTGGAGTTAGCAAATTAGAAAGTAAATTAAAAACCTAATGAAAAATGTGTTAAGACAGTTAATGGAGTTCGCCTAGTTGTTTGTGCTGATGCCTCGCATCAAGGACTGGGTTGCATTTTGATGCAACGAGGGAAGGTCATAGCATATGCGTCCAGACAGTTGAAAGTCCATGAGAGTACTTATCTGACGCATGATTTAGAGTTGGCAGTTGTAGTGCATGCTCTTAAGATATGGATGCATTATCTGTACGGTACTAAGTGTACTATCTATACAGATCATAAGAGTTTAAAGTACTTCTTCGAGCATTAAAGAATTGAACATGAGGCAGAGAAGATGGTTGGAGTTGATTAAGGATTATGACTGCGACATTAAGTACTATCCCGGTAAAGCTAATGTAGTCGCTGACGCGTTAAGTCGTAAGAACGAGGAAGTCCTTGCAACAGTAAACTCATACAAGTTAATCATGAACCCAAGTCTTTTTGAAGAAATCATCAAGGTGCAGTTAGAGGTGCTAGTAGATGAAGGGTTAGTAAAGAAAGAAAGGATTTATGGCCAGCAAGATGAGTTGATGGAAAACACTCATGGGGTCAAGACTAGGTTCGACCGTATGTGGATCCCACGCCATGGTGATCTTAGAAGTCGAATCTTAGATAAAGCTCATAAGTCAAGGTACTCAATCCATCCATGAGCTACAAAGATGTACCAAGACTTGAAAAGAGATTACTGGTGTATAGCTCAAGAAGGGAATAACGATTAACGGAGAGCGTAACAGGATTCAGGTGAGTTTCTAGCCCCATTTATGTGTTATGTTTTCGGGGCTTTGTGCATACTCAATATGTTTGTTAATACGCTTATCCTAAGAGATAAGTGTATGCCTTATGTGAATAATGTGAAATGTATGAATGATTGCTTGATGGTACGTGAACGATCTTCGGATATTGCACGTACTGTCAGGTTGTAACGCTATGTATAAGGTAAGTATGATATGTATGCTTATGTGTATGAATGTGATAAAGTTAATAAAAGAAAGAAAGGATGGTTGTATGGTTGTATGGTTACGAAGAGGGTACCGGGCCCTAATAATACTCGAGGTATGATGTATGGTTGTATGGTAACGAGGAGGGAATCGAACCCTACTAATATTCGAGAACTAGGTAACCGAACCCTACTAATATTCGAGGAAAGAGGGTACCGAGCCCTAATAATACTCGAGGAAAGAGGGTACCGAGCCCTAATAATACTAGAGGAAGGAGGGTACCGAGCCCTAATAATACTCGAGGAATGTAGGGCGTAATGCTCTTTATAACGTAAGATATGAAAGCAAGTTAATACAAAAGAAAGTATGAAAGTATGAAAGTTTGAAAGTATGAAAGTATGAATGAAAGAATATAAGTTTGTGTGTATTGTATAATGTATGATTAACTAGAACTCACTCAGCGTAGCTGACTTTTAGTATGCACGCAGGTGAGTAGGATGAGGCAGCTCGCTTGAGGAGACACGTGGCACTGAATAAGAGGCTGTCATCGGAAGACTCAAGACGTTTAAGTTTAATGTTTTGTTTATTTTGAAAGACAAGATGACGTTTTAAGACAAGATGTGTTTTGTTATGAAATGTTTTATGAAAGCTTTTATATTCCGCGAATGTTTTAATTAACTCTGAAATTTAGAACTGCGTTTATGAGTAAATCCAACACGAAAGTAGGGCTACCGGTAACAGGGCCTTACAAATGGGCTATTGATATCATGGGACCTTTCCCTGAAGCCCCTGGACGGGTCAAATTCTTAATAGTAGCCATTGACTACTTTACAAAATGGGTGGAGGCCAAACCACTTGCTTCTATAACAGCAGCGAGTGTTAAAAAATTCTTGTGGGAATTCATCATATGTCGTTTTGGCCTCCCTCTAGAGCTCGTTAGTGACAACGGAACACAATTCGCGGATAGTGGGTTACAAGAATGGCTAAAAGAATTACACATTTCTCAAACCTTCACCTCTGTTGCTCACCCGCAAGCGAATGGTCAAGTTGACCGAACTAATCGGACCATCAAAGAAGGAATCAAGGCCAGACTAGGAACTAAAAGGACGGGTTGGGTGGACGAATTTCCCCATGTACTATGGGCTTTCCGCACTCAGAAAAAACTCCAGCAACTCCGAAACCCCCTTTAGTCTAACCTATGGCACTGAGGCTATGATTCCGGCTGAAATCGAAATCCCATCCGCCAGAGTTCTCATGATCGAAGATAATGATCATGAACTCTGGATGAACCTTAACCTCCTTGAGGAAAGGAGGGAATTTGCATCGATCCGAGAGCATAACTATAAACGCCAGTTGCAAAAATATTATAACTCTCGGATCCAAAGATGTGAATTTGACGCGGGAGACTTTGTCTTCCGCAGTAATGAAGCCTCGGGTTAAGAGCCTTCGGGCAAGTTGGCCCCTACCTGGGAAGGACCTTATAGAGTTCAGAAAGTTCTATCTAAAGGTGCTTACAAACTCGAAAGGTTGGACAGGACAGAGATCCCTAGAACCTGGAATGGGGCCCAACTGAGAAAATGTTACATTTAGTTGGTTTTTCTTTTGGCCTGTGTGCCTAACTAGATGCTAAGAACCTTTGTAATTTCGTTTCTTGTAATTCGGCTTATGCCTTAGTTATGAAAATTTTCATTTCAGTCATTTGAGACTTGTATTATTACATAATCCTTTATTCGTACACAAAGAAGATCCGCCGAAAACACTTATATTATAAAAAAATATATATAAACAAAGTGAGCCGGATACAATAAAAAGCCTTCTTTATTCATACAAAAAGGGATTACAAAGACATAGAGGAATTTAATTAAGAAGAAAATAGAAAAATCTATCTAAGGCGCGGCATCGTTGTGTTCTGCATTATCGTTTCCCGCACCTTCTTCTTCCTCTTCTTCCTCTTCTCCATCAAGTTCTAGAAGAGTCTTTAGCTGCTAGATGCTGTCTTCCTTATCAGTAAGTCCGGATATCTGATCCGTCAAGGAGAATTTCAATAAATCGAAATCCTTTGACTTCTGCTTAAGGATGGCAACAGTATCCTGACCAGCTAAGACATACTCCTCAGGAAGCTTGGAGTTTAATCCAAACTGATAACCTTCTTGGAAGCCTAGTTGGCGACCGGCCTGTTTAGAAGCTTTGAGAAGGATAGCAACACAATTCCCAAGCACATCACTAGCCCGAACATCAGCAATGACCTGTCAAAATCATCACGTATAAATAACTCTAAACACTTAGATTATTTGTGGCTAGAATAGAATACATACCTTGGGAATAGCTTCCGCCAGTAGCCATTTTTGGTCTGCCTTGGCCCACACAAGCTCCATCTTGTGACCAGCGCACTCCAAAGCTTGGTCACGATTTTTGGCATTAAGATCAGAAAGACGCTTGTCTTTGGCCGCTGATTCAGCCTGCAGACCTCAATCAACTTGGCCTGTTCAGCCATTGCTTTGGCCTGTTCTTCCAGTTGCCCCTGGAGGGCAACCTTAGCTTCCTCGGCTGCGGAGCGAGCGACCTTCTCCGCCTCCAGGGCTTGGCCGGTTTCTCTAGCTTCGTTTATAGCCCTAAGGGCTTCTTCTTTAGCATCAGAAGCAGAGGCCGCCAGTTCGTCCCATTCTTCATTCATCGCCAGCCAGTCTCTGGTTATCTCATGGGTAGTGGAAATAGAATTTTCCACATAGTAAGTATGAGAGTTCAGCAACTCCTGGCGGACGCTGAGGCGACGTCTTTCCTTTTCACCATGCGGAAGACCCTCCCGCAGAAATTCATAACATGCGTTCACGTCACGGAATGTCGAATCCCGACGTAAGGTCCAATTAGGTTGATGCGGGGTAGGGTCTTCCTCTTCAGGAGTAGGGGAAGTTTGGGAAGCATAAGGGAACGTGCTTACCCCCCCCCCTTGATCCCTAAAACGGTAAACATTATAAGAGGGCGACACCTTGGCATGATCAGTCGTGTAAACCCCCTTACCCTTCAAAGGCGAATCATCCGCTACAACTACCGGGTCCTCGGCAGTATTAGGAGGCGGTGGTGGCGGACGAACAGGGGAATCCTTTAAACTGGAAATACCTTTAGACAGGTTATCCAGATTCACTAAAGACCATTAACAGTGGGCTAGAAATATTCCAACTCAAAAATAAATAAAGAGAACGTAAGGTAAACTTTGCATACCTAACGAAGGATCCTCAGCATCAAGCTGGTCCAGGCGCGCTCCCAAGGCGGAAGGGTTTGTCTTTTTAAATTTTTTCTTCTTAGAAATAATCTTACGGGATTAACCTTGCGCTTGCCCGCCACTTTGGAAGCACCCGCATCAACAACTGGACGATCACCCTCAGCAGTGACGTCCTCAGCAACAGGTCTCTTACCTTCTGCTACAGTGGTAGCATCGTCTTGCTCCGCCGTTTGGTGGGACGCAACACATTGACGAGTAAGACCTGCAGATGAGTTCCCAGCTCTGTTAACATCAGTTGAACAAACTTCTTCACAAAGTGACGACTCCTCGCTAGACGAGAAGAGCACAATCACTCCGCTAGAAGAAAGAGCAGTCATAGGTTTGAGTTCAAAATGCCCTCACCTTTCTGGATACAATCTTTAACATATGCCTCACCTTTGGCATACATCGCCTCGGAAACTTTAGGTTCCGGGCGGAAAGCTGTGGGGAATATAAAATTATAACGGGTGCGCTCAAGGAAAGGCGCATCCCTCTTATCGATTAGACGTCGCACCATCATACCCCCCTCGCGATCCAACAAAGTACTAAAGGCGGAACCTTCACCTACACATAAAAAAACAAAGTTAGAAAATGCTTAATGACAAAACAGAGATAACAACAAACTTACTCTTGTTAGTCTCCTCGTAATACGGTTCCAGACTTGGAAATGGCCACAAGCGGCTCATCTTGGCACTCACCATTGCCCCTTCATGAATTGGGCGCATGGGAGTTGGCGTAGATGTCAGCGTTTTATACCACGCTTGGTCCTCATGGGCACTAGCGGGAACCACAGGCATGGGGGCGTCCGCCTTGCGTTTGGTCATCTTGAAAGGAATGACATCCTCATGAATCTAGAAAAAATTTGGGCTTCCAGCTGTGAACACTGCGGAGCCATTCCGTTCCGATGGTCCTCTTTTCAATGGTTGCAAAACTGTACCACCCATCGCGAAAAGTCATCTTATAAAAAACAGCAAACATGCCAACAGTCGGTTCTAGGTTATGAGTTTGGCAACAAAACTCAAAATGTCGAATCCTCAACATCCCAAAGGGATGGATCTGGGACAGATGAATCCCGTAAGTCGTTAAGACCGATCCGACAAATTTGGTAATCGGAACCCAGAAGTTCCCCGTGGTAAAATGATCCACGTAGACAGCCATTTTATTCGGAGGAGGACTAGTGGCGATAGAACCACTAGCAGGACGCTCCGGCTCCCACTCCGTCGTTAATCCGTAAACGTTAACGACGTCATTATAGTCCTCTTCTTTAAGGCATACGACAACGTCGCTGATAGTAGGAGTATTCTTCTTCTCTTTCGCCATTTCAGTTTCAAGAAAATTAAGAAATCACAGAAAAGGGGAAGAAATTTCAGAGAATGATGAAAAGTTTTGTCTGCTTGAGAGAAATCTGAAAGCGATAAGATTTAAATGGAAATCACTAGGGTCATACTTATACCAATAGCAATAAATGCGATCCATGAAGTGCCAGAGGAGAGAGAAACCGCGGACCACCAGATGGCTGACACGTCAGGCGGGAAATTCAAGATAGTGCAATCAGACTGTCAACGATGTCATACACGTCTTATCAGTTGCCCTCAAGAAATTTCTCTCTCCGCCACATCAGCATATTTATCCGAAACTTTCAAACATTTCAAAATATTGAAGATTTCAAAAATATCTTCTAAAAAAGATATTTTCTTTGAACAAAAGGATATCCACAGAAGATAAGATTTTTTTCTCATTATTCAAAAAATAATTACAAAAAGAGAAAAGAAAACGTTACAAGTTACAAAAACCTACGAATCCATTCTACGAATTTGTGGAAGTTTAACCTTCCGGACCCTTTGATGAGGTATCTTCCGAAGAATCGTCCTCAAACTCTTCACCAAGATAGATCTTCAAGAGTTGTAAGTCGTCATCAGCGGACGCAAACTCCGGAGGCATTTTTTGCAGCGAGAACACTAGATCTTCATGTTCTTTTACCCGCGTAATTCGGGCTTGCTTAACATCAACTCCATAAAGCGGATGATCTTTGAATGTACGGTTACTTCGGGTGTAACTCACTCCTTCATGAAAGCCCGCAACACGCCCAAGGGAAGAAGAAGCAGTCATCACATTGGCGAAACTATCATTCAGCTCTTTACTTCCTTTGATATGGTGGATTACCTGTTAAGACAAAAACTTAAGTTCCCAGTATCAAAAAGTGAGAGTAAACTAACAAGTAATATAGAAAACTTACATCATCAACGCCCCGAGTAAGGAACCATTGACGGTCCTGCTCCACACGTTCTGACCGCGTTTGGAACTCCTTCGATTCCGCGACAGCTTCCTCATGAGCTTGAAGAAGAGAGTCATAGGCACCTTGAATTTCAGTAGCACTCTGATCCTTAAGTTTGGCCTGCTCTTTTTGCAACTTTAGCTCCGCCTCAAGATCATGAATTCGGGCACCCTGAAGGGCCACTTGATTTTCCAATGCAGAGTTGGCTTCCTGAACACGGATTAAGTCATCTTTGTCCTTTTGGGCTTTTGCCCGATCAGCTTCACGGATGGCATTTTGCTTCTCAGAAGCTTCTTTCCATCGGCGAGCGGAGCTAGCATTACGATCTAGCTCGCTCTTAAGAGCATTCTCCGCATCAGCCTGCTTCCACTTAGTAGTTTGGGCGGCAATACGGTGCTCCTCAGCCTCTTTCTTGGCAGCCTCAGTGGCCCGCCGAGCCTCTCCCACTTTCCCGCCTAAGGTACGCCACTCACTCAGGACTTCTTGGCTACCGGCTAAAGCATTGGCCAGGTGATAGGCCACATTGGTATGAAGATCATGACGGGAAAGATCGCGTTGATACGCCATCTCAGTAGGTGGCGTACAATGTTCGAGAAAATCCATGCAAGTTCCAGGGAGAGAAAATCGAGACCCATTAGTAATGCCCCATGAAGGGACAAACAGTTCATGTGTGTCACCCAGACCCGTATCCCCGTAATAATGGGAACCCGAAGGTTTAAGACGAGTTGGGGTAGAAAAATGTTGTTGTGGAGGAGGACGAGGAGGAGATTCTTCAGTCCGGAAACCCTCCTCATTAACAACAGGATTGTTTTCCTGCTCGCCAATACCACCCCCAGCCTGAAACAGATAGTCAAAACGAGTATCACGTCCAGACTGGGTATGAATTTCCTCTGTCGCAGTATCAGCTGGCGGCGTTGGCACCCTGTCTTCCACAACAGTTTCACTGGGAGGAAGGGTCGATTGACCTTCTACATTAAGGCCACTCGGCGGAGTGGATAGATTAACCTCAGCATCTTCCCTCGGAGAAGGAGACGATGGTTTTTCAATATGAGGAGTTGGTGTAAGTAGCTTCTCAGATATATCCTCACTAAAGATCAATGGATCTACATAAAAAGCAACACTTAGCCAAACACTCATAGAAAGAATACAGTATTTGAAGAGAGACACATACCTTCAACGGTATCAATGCGGTCAGAAAGGCTATATTGTGGTTTCTTGGGACGGTGCACCTTTCGTTTTTTCTTCGATGGCCCCGCTTCAGTATCCACAACCTTCACATTTGTGTGCTTCGTCTGAGAAGCTGCAAAAGCTCTCTTTTTCTCCAATTCTGCTAATAAAGATGAGACAGAGGAAAGTTCAAAAGCACCCTCATCAGAATCTTCTTCCTCATCCGAAGCAGAAAACCGAGAATCATCTCCATCATCATCACTTGATGATAAGATGGCAATCGTTCCGCCGGAAGTAACAGCAGTAAGAGGAGGAAGGTTTAAAACATACGCACCTGTTTCGAAGGTGGCATCCGAAGTGATAGGCTCAACCCGAACCTTTTTTGGAAAAAGGAATCGAGACTTAGTCTTAGCAAGGATGGGTTGATCCCCCGCCTCGCGGATGCTTTTACGCACACACCCTTTGTCCTCAAAAAGGGCATTAAGCATGGAACTCCGACCTGAAAACATAAAAGTTGATCTATAAGAATAATCAAGTAAGAAAAAACACGATAACAAATAACTTACGTTCATGTAGGTCCACAAAAATAGGTTCCATAAATTCTAACGGCCACAAACGGCTCATGCCTGCCCACACTAGGGCTTCCTCTGGCAATGCACGCATAGGTGTTGGTTCCGTCATGAGAATACGATACCAGTCACGACCTTCGTGAGCAGCCGTCACAACATTCTGGAGAGCAGAATTTACCGGACGGCGGATCATAGATAAAGGAATAACGTCTTCAGAAATCCAGAAGAATTTGCTCCGCCAGTCCGTAGAAAGCTTTTTAACTTCGTATCCGATACGCCGATCGGAAACTTCTTGACATATGTACCAGCCATTACGATTAACAAGACGATAAAAAACTGGAAGTCGGTCAGCATGAGGTACAATATCACGTGCTATACATACGAACTCGTAGTGACGAATTCGCATCATAGCACGTGGATGCAGTTGGGATATATGGATCCCATAGACGATTAACACTTTTTCAAGGAATTTCGTTATAGGTAAACGGAAATTCCCATGAACAAAGTAATCAGAATACAAAGCCATTTTCCCAGAAGGTGGGAAACTAGCTATCGAACCAGGGCCTGGGAACTCTGGTTCCCACTCTAATGGAATACCATAAGTCTCTAACAACTTCTCATAGTCAGAATAATCCCATAAAATCTCTATTTCGTCAACCTCTGTTTGAACGTTTGACATCTTAGGAAGATTCAAGGAGGACATATAAGAAAGTTTGATACTTTATCAGAGAGAAAAGCAAAAAGATGGCTAGAGAATAAAGACGATAAAACTTCAAATAGAAGATAACTCCCACTATTTATACCAATCGCAATTAATGCGATGTGATATGAACAGTAGAGAGAGAAAAACATCATCCAACCAGGGACTGCCACGTCACACGGGAAATTCGAAAAAGAGAAAAAGTTGTACAGTCGGGTACAGTTACAGCCGTAAAAAAACGTCCCATCACCTGTTCACGCGCCTGCGAGTGGTCAACTTGTCATTTTTCATGATTATCCATATCATCAAAAGATATTTTCTACCTAACTTCTGAACAATAAAAATCCCCAAAACGCATTAAGTCCAGAATTTCACCCGAATAAAGATTTCACACGAAAGAAACACTGGATTGGGGGGACTTGTAGAGGTAGGGTACCAAAAAGACCCAAATACCCTTAAGTATCACCCGCGGGTTACAGAGAATCCTCTTATAAACCACCCGCGGGACACATGGATCACCCGCATATCACAAATAAGGAGGAACGTCCTCATAACACATGCGGAAGCATCCCGGCTTCCTCAAAAGTCATCCGTAGGATAGGATATCTATCCGCCTAAACGTCCGGAAGACAAGGCCAGCGGGACAGCTGTCATAACTCAAATACTCTCTAGAAGAAGGTTCATGATTCTTACTTGGAGAATACGTGACTGAACAGCCAATAAATAAAGGACACCTGGCCAGTTTGTTATAACCGTGCACATGGCCAGGGTGCAATCCATCCTATCATCGGGCGACGCGTGTCCAGGTTGTTATGCCCATGCACATGGGACGTATAGCTCAACCTATCACAAGAGGACACGCGTCCAGGCAGTTATCAAAGATCTTCTGGAAGAGGACAGCTGGCCCAATCATCTTCCTACATCCTTCGGCTATAAATACCTTGTCAAACGGTATGAGGTATTCATTCACTCACTTGCATTCTGACTACACTTAGTCTACTTACTTTAGTACTTTCTTCATTTACGAAGGTTACTGATTCTCATGCCGGAGGGTGGTTACAGGAAGACCCCCCTCTTGTCCTTCCTGTAACGAGACTCACGGTGTCTGTTTTGCAGGTTCCGGTCATTGGACTTTGGGAAGCTTTACTCATATCTTAGTTGTAATTATCGTACTTTACCCCGTAAACTCATTGGATCCAAGACCCATACCCGGGGATCGGATCCGTGTTTCTTCAATAGGTATAGATACAAGTTTATCTATTAAAATGTTATTTTACCCCATTAACATAAGCTTAGACAAGAACATATAAAGTTTTTATTGGTAACAAAAAGATCCAGTTTTAGGAGTTCATAAAATATCTGATAAAAGAAAATATTTAACTTAGTTTGATATATTTACTCTGAAATATTTTATATTATCACTTTATAAGAGTTTAACGTGTCTTATTGGTCTAAACTCATAAACACACTTAAATTTCTAACTAATATATTATTCTTATTATTTTTATTTTTATCTTAACCATCAACATGACAAAATGTAATCCACCAAACCATCCAATGATTCTTTGGAAGAACCGTAATTTCCCATAGCTTCTTTAATCATTTCTTTCATGTCATTTACTCTAACTCTCATTTCCTCTCCTTCATCATCAACCATAACTCTTCTAATCATTCTTTCAATCTCCGCTCTCTCGATCCGCTCCAGCTCAAGCCCGACCTTCCACACGTGACTCACATAACGCGCGTTCACTCCTTGGTCTACAATAAGTGGTTGACATATCATCACAACTCCTGAGGAAATACTCTCCAAACACGAGTTCCATCCACAATGACTCCAAAACCCACCCACCGCAAAATGGTCCAACACTTCCTTCTAGGGAGCCCAATTCACAATCAAGCCTCGTTCTCTCGTTTCCTCTATGAACCCGTCTGGCAATAACTCGAGCCACTCTGATCCACTAACTACGCCACGTCTAACCGCCCATAGGAACCGTTGGTTACTTTTAGCTAAACCCCATGCCATCTCGATCAACACTTTCGCATCCATTGTGGCTAGGCTTCCGAAGCTTATGTAAAGCACAGATTTAGGAGGTTGTTTATCGAGCCATGTGATACAACTAGTGTCTTCTTGGTGAGAACCACTAGGGGGCATTGGTGTTATCTTGTGTAAAGGCCCGACTGCGAAAACAGGAACTTGTAAATGGTTGTGGACTCGGGTTAAGGCTTCATGTTCGAGAAATTTGACGGTGTTCCAGATAGCGGCTGAAGGTTGTGCTTGTTGGCCGAAGGCTGCGACGTTTTGTCTCCAATCTTCGATAGACAGTTTCGAAAATGGAAGGTCTTTGTACCTAAGGGGATCAAGATTTGGCACAACCTCCTGCATTTCAAATCTTTTAAGAAAATGGTAATTAGCATTATTTCATATCATGTAAATAAAAACTGTTAATTTTGGTCAATATTACTTATTTAAGGAGGTGCAAACGACCTCCGACTCGAGCTCAAGTCTGACTTAGAGCTCGAGTCCGTGGCATATAAACTTTAAAGTCACCCTATTATCTATATAAATATTACAACTTTTATTTATATGAAACTAAACAATAAAGTATTACTATACATAAAGCTGTAACATTAATAACCAAATAATATATATTTGTATATATTAAAATTTACAATCCTTAAATTTATAAAGTTATATATGTAATTATATGTATGTAAATAATATAATTAAATACTAAATAAATCAAAACGAACCCAACTCATATCAAGCTCGACTTTGAAAATAATTAACAAATCACACTCAACTTTAGACATATATAGCTCTTGAAACGAGCCGGATTCGAGCGCAGGTGAGATCGGCTTGATTGTTTATAATTCTATATGATACATGTATGATTAAAACACTAAATATATTTCCTTGTTTGAAGTGGCTTGAGCCCCAAATCAAGTGTACAAAGAGATATTGTCAAAACCCCTAAATTTTCTGTCATGTTTTATTGAGATAAAATTGGTATAGGAAAAGGAAACTATGAATGCTCTATGAACATCTACACTACATCATATATGCCATCAACAACGACTTCAATTATTTTTTCATAAATACATAAATAAATAAGAAACTAATAGTTCTAATTTCAACCATCAGTTAATTAATTTCGAAACTAATGAACCTCGGTCCAAGTGGAACTTTGTTTGAAAAGGAGAAGGTAATGAATTCAAGTCTTTATTTGACAACACAGGGTCCAGGTCGAGATTGACGGAGTGAGCTGATGTACGAGTTAATTTCTCTTTGAGCTCGTACCAGCCTAGCACCCCACAGTTTGTACTCAAGTAATCATATATTCAAGTGAACCAATAGACCGTCAGTTATTCAAATTACCGTTAGAAAAATTTTATTTTAAAAACTCAATTATGTAATAATTGTTAATGAATAAAGTACAAGTGTACAACTTCAAACATCAATCTCATGTTCGCCATCTCCACTTTGGTGGGATGGTAAAGGCTTTGGCCTTTGGGTGAGAGGTCCAGGGTTCGATTCCTGGCAATGGTGGTATATTGTAAATAGTAGGAGGAAAGCATTAACATTCAAAAAAAAAAAAAAATCTCATGTTCGGTCGGATAAGGTTACCCTAATTTTTACCTTGTTCAAGAAACTTGCCACGTTGACAGATGTTTTGTCTTGCAAGAAAAGCCAAAAAATACATTGCACTGCTACTACGGAACATGACTGCCACAAGATTAAGCTCAACCGCAACAACTCCACCCATAAACATAACATGATCATAAACAACAACTATTGTTTTATAACACCCTTCACTTATCAATCTCCTCAAGTGTTCCTTGGATGACTCCTTACAGTTGTTGTTGAGCATGCTAATGAAACTAGCGAAGCTGCCAGTGTCTTCAATGGCCGGTAAGTCACCGGAAAGGGGGAGGAATGTGAAGCCGGATGGATGGTTAGATGGGTTAGGTTGGTTTAGGTTCGAGTGAGCAATGGCTATGTGGAAGCCTTTTGCATGGAGGGTTGTGGCTAGTTGGAGAGTTGGAGTCATGTGGCCGTGAAATGGAGATGATGCTAGCACCACCAGTGGCCACCGTGATCTTGTGTTGTGTTGTTCCATATGTTTGGTTTTTTGATTGTTGTGTTTTTTTTTTCCTATTGGTTTGATGTTGATTGTTGATAAAGTTGTATATATGTGTGTAGAGGTGCACAAAGTGACAAAACACTTGTTTGGTTTTGGTCAACAAAAAATTAAAAGCGGATTTTTTTCGAACCTGTTCGGTTTTAAAACTTGATTCCAAGTGAAAAATGATCAATTTTTAAGCTGGTTTAGTTTGGTTTTAATCGGTTTCAATTTGGTTTTAAATGAGTTATTTTTTAATTATTTTTTTCAGAGTCTATATGTGACGGAATTTCAACCATCCATAGTTATTTGACGCTTTAGGTAGTGGCGGACCTAGAAAATTTTTTCATGGAGGGTGAAAATAAATAGTGGTCATTTGTCGATTGCTATATTTATGAAGTTTTCGGTTCGGTTTGGATTGTATCTGGTTAGGTCGTATTAAAAATGGATACTAAAACTAAACTATATATATAATCAACAAAAGTATGTCACACGTCATTACAAATGCATAATAAAAATTTAAAATCTAGTATATCTAAACTCGTCTACTTATACAAACTATATTTTAAATTTAAAGACTTAAATGCAATGATCTTAAATTAAAATATATAACTTTGACGTATAAACACAAACCAAGCTACATCTGAATAATGGGTAATTCTTTTAAAAGTTCATAACTTTTAGTATAATTTTTCAAATTCAAGTCTTGAGCTTTTGACCGCTTTTGGCTCGCTGTTTAATGTGTTGTTAAATACTTAAATTGTTACGAGTATAAACAAACAGTAATTTTATAATTCTTTTAACAGCAAAAAAGATTCTCAAAGGTGTGCTTCTCTAATTAACCTATCGCATCATTTACCACAATTGAATTTGTAACCTCGAATTAACATTCTAAGTACTGATTTAGTAGCATGTTCTGTACAAGTGGTTTATACTATGTAACATAAAAACTAGTAATTAATATTTAGTTAAACGTATACAACCAATACTTTCTTCCCAAGCAAAAAGTTTACACTAAGCAATGTTCATAAAAAAAAACTAAATTTGAAATTTAAATCACCACTAAAAGCCCGTACAAAATAAAATCAAATCATTATTCCATCTTTACATTCAAAACCCCAAAACACTCAAAACGATCCAACTCAATCCGGTAAAAAGAATTCGGTGACCCGACCCGATAAAGAATCCCTTTAGTTAAACACAATGATACCACATAATCGTACCCAGTGTAAAACAGAATAACGGGTCCATCATTGATTTTACACTTCATAACTATAGCCTTCATAACATCTTTTTGAACATTCATAGACACATAAACCGATCCTCGAAAACACTTCATGCCCGGTTTTGCTCCAGCACCTGTCCCGGACCACAACTCATTCACCGCTCTTATCTCTTTAGCCGAACTCACCTCCACGTATATCTGCTTCACTAGCTTCAACCTCATCTCATATGCTTCACTCTCTAGAGTTTTAATATTTAATTGCAACGTTGCACATTTGTTACCGAGTTGATGCACGCGTTCTTGGTCTCTCTTTTGCATTGCTTCTTGACGTTTCGTGGTTTCGTTTAACAGTTCGGCTCTCTTGCGTGCAACGTCTTCGAGTGTGTTAGAGAATTTGGGTAGGCAAGATGGTGAAACGAACAATTTGGGGAGAAAAAAGGGGTACTTGTGTGAAGTCTTGTGTTGAGGCTTCTGTCATATCGAACTTCATTGATTAAGGGGTTTCTTAGGGTTGATGTGTTATAATTTGGAGAATGTGACTTTGTACACTTTATATATATAATCATAAATCATAGGCGGTTTAAAAATTGGAAAGTTGAATTATATTTGGATTTATATATGGGTGACTTGAGTAAAAATTTATAATTCTACGTCTTTTGGTTTCACCACTTTCCATATAATGGATTAGAAAGAATGGGCTTCATATACCACCTTGAGGCCCAAGTTTAGTAATAAATAAGCCCGAGCCATCTGATAATATATATGTAATCATTTTAATTTCATATAACAAATTTAAAATCTTAATCTTATCTTAATCTTAAATATATGTAAACAAAAACTCATTAAATTCTTTAAATTTACCAGATTACTTCATTTTGCTTCTTCCTGTAACAAGTCGAGATTAGACTTTGACGAGTTCAGACTCAACTCGGTATGTTTAGACAACTTATTTATATCAATTTTAAAATTTTAGGTTTTTATTAAAAGAAATAAAATTTTCAAACACAAAATTAGCAAGGAAAAAAGATGTAAATGTAGATTCTAGAGTACATTAGTGAGGAAAGAATAATATAAACAGATAAAAAAGTTAAATTACAATCTTCCATCAATCAAATAGAGTAAAAATTACCATATGGAATACTTAACAATAACTAAAATGGTAATAAATAGAGTAAATTACAATTGATGTGGTTGTTGGCTGTCATTCAACTTCAACTAATCTGCCGCGTTACGACGGTGGTTTGACGCTAATTCGCTCGATATTGGCTAAGTTCGTCACAACATCTACACTAAATCAAAAAATTATATGAAAACAACCAAAATAGTGTTAGCACACGTACAACTTATGATGAAAGTGACACATATTTGGTCGGTATTTGATAAAAAAAAAATAATTTAGTAAACGCATAGCTTATGTTAAAAAAATAATATAAGTAAAACGATGTTTATTCGGTTGGCAAATTATTTGCGCTATGACGAAAATTTGGTCGGTATCTATAGGCTCGCCAATTTCGAAAACTTAACATAATTAAAACAAAAAAACAAAAACAAAACAAACACGGGCGTTGCGACGAATCGACATATATTCGGTTGGTAACGATTAGGTTTGTTATCGTACCAAAAGTAAACATAAAAAAATAATTCCGTTATTGGCTAGGGTTGTTACGATACCGGAATTAAATAAACAATAACACAGGTGTTAAACGAGGCATTGCATTTTTAGTTTGCGTCGTTTAAATTCGTTACAATACCAAAACAAAATCTAAAACTTAATTTCTTCAAATTATTATACTTAAAAAAGATATTTTAAAAAAGAATCTAAATTGAAAGGCCTTTCAAAAACATGATGTCCCACTCCACTAAAATTAAAACAACAAATAGATAAAAAAAATCTCATCCCACCAAATTTAAAACAATAAATAGATAGAAAAAGTTGATGCATATATACAGCCACATGGACATTCACACATCTTTTTTGGATATTCACACATCTTTTTTAACACACATATTATCTCTACTACATTTTATAAAGGGTGTATGAATAACACATTCCAAAAAAAATCACATCCCATCAAAATTAAAATAATAAATAAAAAATAAATAAGTTAATGCATATGTACAGCCACATGGATTAACACCAAAGAAGTTAACAAAACACACATAAGCTAAAACATTTAGTTTTTAAAAAAGGTTGTGACATCAACATTTGATATTTATCTATATATATAATAAGTGCATTGAACATCCCTAAAGTTTTTATGTTTTTGCAATTTTGGTCTTTTCTACTAAAAGACTTATTTTTGAGAAAATTAGGTTTGTGAAACTCGATGATGAACGACATGAAATTGAGTTCGGATTGGAAGTTGCGTAAAAGTTTAGGAGTGTCACATCTGTTTTATAGGTATTTTTGATAAAAATGAACTGTCATCATATGGTTAGTTGATGATTTTGATATTTTGGGTAAATGTTGGGAATAGTTCTTCCACCCTAAAAAGGAAAACGTATAGATAGTTATTGAATATTTGGTAGTCACAAAAGACCTGATTAGTTGTTACCAAAACAACTCTATCATAACGTTACATGTTTATAGGTAAAGAATACTTGATTTTAAATTTAATTTTAATTATATATTTAAATAAAATCATTTCATAGCTTGCTATATTCATAATCATGCATTCAACATCAGCTTTAGACTTTGAAGCAATGCTTTGCTTCTTGGTTTTAGAAGCCAAACAATCTTGCACAATAATCAATGATTATCTTATAGTTGACACATATTTATCCCAAATATTCCCAATCCAAAACAACATAATCCATATCCATAATCTAACTATACTAATAAAAAAAAATAATAAGGATTATGTAGTAATTCTACATTTATTTTGGCCTAATCTCTCTTCTTATTCATCCTACCTATTATGTGGTAATTCTACATTTATTTTGGCCTAATCTCTCTTCTTATTCATCCTACTTATTTATGGGTTATGAAGCAAAACCATATTGTCAAATGGGTTATAATTTTTTTTTTCTAATTCTCTAATCTTTCATCTCATTCATCATAATTATTCATTGGTCATGGGTCAAAATAATTTTGCCAAATGGGTTATAATTTAATTTATAATTATCTAATTTACTTATTCATGGGTCATGGGACAAAATAATTTTGAGAAATGGGTTATAATTCTCTTTTAATTCTTTAATCTCTTATCTCATTATCATAGCTATCCACGGGTAATTGGTCAAAACAATTTTTGTATATCTCCTATTATAATAAATAAAAATCATTGTTGTGCCACATGGCACCTAATTGTCCTATTTTTGTGCCAAGTGTCATGATTATTATTCAACATTGAAAGTCAAAACTTTCTAATTTAAACAATTAATAAATATTCTAAACATTCCATTTTAATAATTTATCTATGATTTTGAATAAAAGAGTATATGTAAAACTTATGAAACTCATTTTAGTGAGTGTAAATTTTTGTTATATGTTTTTAGTTTATTAGTGACTAATTCAGAATGTGTCAATATTTGTCTTTACTGTAAGCAATACGAAAATGGTTCATCTCGCTTGATTACTTTTTACTTTTAATTCTATATAATCAACTTTTTTATATGTATTGATAACTTTTGCTAAAGTGACATTATTCAAAACTCAATGAGGAAAATTGATTGATGATCTCCCATATCAGTACTCTCTCTTTTATATCTAATAACTACGTGAATTTTTATTTCACATTTTAACTGATAGTAAAATTCATTGTGTTTGTTATACTTCATTTGCAGTCAAGGTATTATACAAACTTGCATAAACTAGAGTTTCGGGCCAAACTAATATAAAAATAGAGTTGTTTTGATCCCCGTAATACAGTGGTACCATAGTGATTTTTTGTTTATATCCATTATATTCATGAAGCGAAATTCATATCTTCTTGGATGACTATCGTTGTGTTGTCAATTACAGGAAAAAAACTCATGTGTTTTGTTTTGTTTTTTTTTTAAAAATTTTGCAAGTTGAGACCATAAAGTATAATTGACTACTATAAATGATAGGAAAATGGTTGTAATTATGGGTGTTGCAAAGCGATTCTATACAAAATCATTGTAAGATCATCAGCAGGGCATCTGAAATAATAATTTGTTTCTTTTAAGTTGATTGTTTAATATTATGATTTATTTTTGTTGTATGTATCTTTTATACAAGAATCTCAAAATTGTTTGATATAAGGGAGGAATGATGGTTTGATTTTTAGTGAGATACTTATTTGTTGTGAATAAAACCTTTGCAACAATTTTTTTTATTTTGATTTACGTATTAGGTCACAACAAGTTCCACTTGAAACAGACCCACTTTTAGTATGACTTGGAACATGTTGGGCAAGTTCTACTTATATTCGACCCTTTAAGTAAACGGGTCAAATTTGCTACTTGTGTTCTCTTATAGCTGGCAAAAAGAACGAGTCGTGACACTCGGCGCAACACATAAGAACCGGTTTGGTTAGTACACGTTTTTTTACTTTTACACACAAATATAAAACTCACTATAACTTTTAAGTTTCTTGTATATTGTTGGAGTTAAGTAAAATGTGTCAATATTATCTAAAGTTATAAGTTTAGTAAGACGACATGTTTGAAACTGAAAAACAATTGTTATAAAATGTCTATAACTTTATTTGTATTACACTTTCTTTGCCGATATTACCAAATATGTAGTTGTCATTGCTTATAATTTTATAACATAAGACATGAAGTAAGCCACACAAGTTTATTTTTTATTAGTTATGGATGGTTAATTAATTAACATCATTAAACCCCCAATTTGAATACTTTGGTAATTTCCTCTACTTCTCATATCCTATTCTCTAGACTTTTCATTCTTTTAACATTTTTACTTGACATATCACTTCTCTTTAATTTTTTTTTACATTTTATAGTTTTCTTTTAAAATATCAAACCAAAAACTATAAAATTTTTGTTTTTATATATTTTTTTTGTATATCACTCTTTTTTTGCTTATTTTTTTATCATAATAATATTATTTTATTATTATCAATATCCATGTATGTATGTATGTATATAGTGATATATGTTTGGTCATATTCACACGCATTAAAATGCTACATTAGAAAACTTTCATAATATGAAATTTGTTTAAAAAAATGCAAACTATATCTAAAAACTATTAAAAAAACAACTACCTTGACGTGACATGAGCGTGAAGAGGGTTCAAGAATCAGTTTTCTCTTTATAAAGAAATAAAACAATTATAGAAAAAAACATTTTTTTAAATAATAAAAATTTTTTTTATAAATAAGAAAAGGTGATATGTTGTTATTTAAAAAAATCATTTCTAAAATATAAAAAACAATAAAAATAATAATAACAAGATGACAACAAAAAAAACAAAAAAAATTTGAATTGTATTAATGAAAAACTTGAGAGATGAGGTATATTTAGTAAAAATGAGGGGGATGTGATATGTTTAGTAGCAACCTTATTGCAATATAAAAAACATAATCATATAATAAGATAATGAATAAGATTTAATTTTTCAAACCCGTGTAATACACGGGTTTCTAACCTAGTGTTGTATATAAAAAAATCGAATTTGTAAATTTGAGATTCTAGACTTCTTATTGTTTGTAATATATATTTTATCTTCTTTTTATCAATAATTTTGTTCATTCTTTCAGATAATGGATCTTTTTATCTTTATTATTTTACAAATCCTGTGTAATACACGGGTTCAAAAGCTAGTAGATTTATATTTTATATGATTGAAAGTTTTAATCCATCCATAATTCCATATAACTATACGATAAAAATAAATGATAAATTTTTTAAGAGCGAAGATTTTATAAATAAAAAATATAAGAAACAGCTAAAATCCAAAAAAACACCAATACAACAATCAACTTTCTCACAACGAGCTCCAATTTTATTCATATTTGTGAAAAATCTTCTCTGTATTCGTAGTTTTCGTTTGGAAAATCTTTTTATTCCTTACCCTCCAAATAAACCAAATAACCATTAAGAAATGGATTTTCTAGTGGCACCACCCTTTTTTGCTAAAAAAAAACCCACCAATAAGCCCCGATTGTTGATCATTTAACATTTTAACCCATATTTTTGACATGACTAACTATTACGCGTTGGCATCTCAAAATATCATGATGCAACAAATGCTCACTTAGATGCTGAGATTGGTTCTCATTCTAGGTGTCCCCGACTTTTGATTTCGCTAAGTGGCGTATTGGCCCTCCATATAGCCCTATACGAGACGTATAGGAGGGGTGTAGGTGTCCTAGTGGTACCCACTTAAGAAAATATCATGAATAGGACTCTGATTATTAACTGATTAAAACCTTAAATGCAAACCACCCCAAAAATAGTAAAGATGAGACTTTTAAACCAAGATTTGATTTGAGGCTGACATCCAAAGGTACACTCCAATGGCCCACATCATTATATGTTTTCTTCTTTCTAAATACCACCCGCCAATTCATTTTGCTTCTTCCTGTAAAGTTTCTGTTTGAAGTACCACCGGAAGCAAGATCAGGTAAACCTCAAATCCATTAGCTTTTTAATGTTTAAGACACGATAAGACCTGTTAATAAAAAAAAAAGTAAAACGTGGTATGTGATTTTACTTTTTATTTTCTTAAATAATTGAAATTAGCACTAGTCATTTTCCTTTATTGGTACATGAAACTTAAACTATCTTATAGTTATGATATATAAAGTAGTTAAACGAGTCATACTCGTGTTTGATACTTGTGTTAAGCGCGTTTTTTTACCTGTTAAGACACGAATTGCCGGCACTTTATATCGTGTCCACCACCTCCTTTGAAGGACCCATTAGCGAATGATTCACATCCGATATGAACCCTTTCGACGAATTGCCTCACTGAGTAATTTGCTAAAATCTTGATGTTTTTTTTCGTGTATGATGGTTATACACCCTTTTGCTATTGTTGAAGTTAGGTTCAAAATAAAAAGTAAATAATTCAAAAGGAATTAAAAATCATCAATTTCTTCTATAATTTTATAAGCATTCTATGAAGTAGTTTTAAAAAGAATAACTGAGTTGTAGTTTTACTAGTCATGCAGAATTTAGTTATGAAAAAGGCAGAAGAATCTGGAATAATTAATTGGTATGACAACTTGGTAGCCAAAAAAGAAAGTATAGTTTTATACTAAAACAATATAAAATAAAAGGATGATAATTATGACACAACGTGCTTAGCTTAATGGGTTTAATCAATGTTTATTCAGTTTTCTTTCTCATCATAAAGGAGTCTTGTTTATCATTTATGAGTTGTGTTATTGTGTTGTTCTGTTGTTAATGATGTGTTTAAGGAACAAGGACCACATAGTCTCATTTTCAGTGTCTTTTTGTCCTTTTTCATGAAGTGCAGCCTGTCACTATGCTGCAGTTATGCATATTTGTGATCTTAAACACCAATGGGCTCAGTTTGGTGAACCTGCTTTGGTTGTACATTTGTACTTGTTTGTATCATAGTTTTCTTTAATGTGTCTAAATTAGGAGTGAGTTTAGAATGTTGAAAAACTAGTAGATATGGCGTCGTCGTCGTCGTCTTCAAATCGCAACCGAAGACAACATGTAAGAAGCAAATCTATGGAAGATATCGTTAAACACATGTCGAATTTGCCAAGTTATTTGGAACGAGGGAAACCGATTCAAGATAGAGCTTTGAATTTTGGCGTTTTAGATTGGGGGCGTTTAGAGCAATGGCAATATCATCATCACAAACAACATGTTACCAGAGCCAATAAACGTCCGCCTGGCAGCGTTTCGACTAGTGGAACATCTTCTTCAAATGGGAAGACGAAGATTCACGATGAGGTGGTAAATGATGTTGAAAATTTTCAAGATTCAAAAATTAAAGAAAATGCGAAAGTGGATTATTCATCATCATCGGAATCAAGAAAACAAGCTCGTTTTCAAATGGCGATTAAAAATGGGCGTCCTTTGTTTACGTTCACAACTGATGATAAAGACAATGATTTAGTTGCAGCAACGGTAAGAAACTCGACCGGGAAAGATGAACACGACACATGGATTTATACATTTTTCACGATTCAAGAAGTTAAGAAAAAGAAAAGCGGATGGTTACATCATGGCAACAAAGATAAAGACTACGATTATTTGAATCTTCCTAATGTAATAGCCCAAATGAAGGTTTCAAACTCTTCAATCACTAATTGTACCACTAGGGAGTTTGTTTTATCGTCTGTTGACTCGGGTCAACCCGACCGCCAAATCTTGGATGTCCAGGTGGAAAATGAGCTGGCAGCTATTGTTGTAAGGTTTCCAAGAAAGGAGGATGTGGTAAAGAATGAAGACTGTTTTAGCATGACGGTTATTCTGCCCGGCGGTCATCATAGTGTTCCAAGAAAAGGAGAACCATCACCGCTAATTGAACGATGGAGATCTGGCGGCAGATGTGATTGTGACGGTTGGGATATAGGCTGCAGATTAAGAATACTTGCTAACAAGGTGCATTCGGATAGAAGGTCAAACCGACATGAAAGTTTTGACCTTTTTCTTCAGGTTTGTTTCGTTTCTATTTCAACATTCATATTTTATAAAATCTGTTAAATAAATTCTGTTGATTTTTATTGTTTATATTGAAGGGAGATGTTATAAACAAGAGACCATTCTTGAGTCTTTCTCAAGTAAAAGAAGGGATGTTTTCGGTTGACTATGACTCATCTTTACCACTTCTACATGCGTTCTCGATATGCATATCCGTCATTGAATGCAGAAAGTCGTCTCGTCATGCAGAACTGAGAACATATATTGCCAAACAAGTCGATGATGACGTGTACGATTCACTTCTACCTCTTGGAAGGATCCCGTTAAATATACGAAAATAAAAGTCCTATAGGATGGTGCATTTTGGTGTAAATGACTTGTAGCAATGTTTTTTAATGATTCATGAATGTATATGCATCACTTGGTGAGAGATTTCACCATACAATCACTGGGATATATAGTGGTCCGCGTGAATGTTAATTAATCCACTTTGCGTCCACTTGGTTCCTCGATTAAGAATTTCTTATCTTTTTACAAACTTCCTAGTCTTAATAGGAATCATCAATCATCTCTAATGAAGTTAGGATATTTTCCACTTGAAATTGCTGTTCAATTTGTTCGATTTGACAAGATATGACACGATCTATTCATAGTTAAACCATGTACCAATCATTCTATTATTCGACTCTTTGACTTATTTGGTCTTGTCCAAGGCGTAGCAAGGTCGAGTCGTCGAGCTATGATCTACCCGCACCTAGATCATGTATAATTTTATTTTTATCGTTTTTAGATTTCCAACCTTATAATTAAAAGAAAATTAAAACAAATTATAAAATTTGATTGGTTGATAGTAGTTTTTTAAAATTTTTCTTAATTTTGTGATTCTTACATTAACCATTTCATATTATGTATATTGTATGTGAAAATGTGAAATTATCCGTTGATATAATGGGCCCCTTCAACTTAATCGGGCCACCATTCAGCCCACTCTGATTTATTATAAATTCAGTGGACATTGGACAAACTGTTCTAAAAAAACTGTGTGTTAGTAATTCACTATTATATGGTTTAGAGTTAAGTATCATTTTAATATATGTGATTTGGTCAACTACGCATTTTTAGTACTTATTTTTTATTTTGTGCAAATGACTACATCAGTTTCAAAAAACTTGCATTTTTAGTACTTTTTTTCTAACCTCGTCTATTATTTCCGTTAAGTCAGAGATAATTTTGTAACTTCATTATTTTCATTGTTTTTTTCATTTCTTTTAAACGCTTATATCTTGTAAACCCCAAATCCAGAATCATAACATCAAAATCCAGATCCTAAATCCCTGAACCCTTTCTCCATATCATCATAGGGTTTGAATTTTTACGATATTTGGGGATTTATGATTTGGATTTTGATGGTTTTGATTTGGGGATTTAGGGTTCACAAGCTATAAGTGTTTAAAAGAAAAGAAAATAACGAAGTTACCAAATTATCCCTAACAGGGGCGGACCTACATAGTAGCCGTCGGGTCCCGGGACACCAATGTTTTTTAAATTTATTTAGAAGCGATATAGAAAATTTTTGAAGGACCCCATATAAATTAACATTTGGACCCCATATCAATATTACCATTCTAGTCTGGTGGAAACCCCCTTCCAATACCACACGAATGACCCGAGTTCGAGCCTTGCTCTTTCCCCGTTTTTTTATGTATTTCGTTTTTTAAAAAATTACTTTATATTAATTTTAGTTTTGACTTTTGGCCCATGGGTTTTAAGTTTTAACATATCCCAACCCAAGTACCTAACCCAGTAACCCAACTCATCAGACATTCAGACTAACACCCTCCTGGCCTCCACACACATCTCAATTCTATTTCTCAACCCCACTGGCCACTGCTTATCCAGTTATCCCTAACTCACGCCTCTCCTCTCAGTTTTTTCCGGCCAGCCTCCGCCCATCTCCGTCCATATCCGCCAGCCTCCGCCTCACTCCAGCCACTGTTCACCCCTCTTTGGTCTTATAAGTCTTTGTTTCCTCTGATTTGTCTCAAACTAAAGGTAATTTTAGGGCTAATTAGTTGATTGATTTTATATATAATTATACATTTATACTCATGTTGGTTATTGTATGTTGTATATTGTTGTTAGATTGTGACTTAGTTTTCTTAAAAACTTGAACTTTAGGGTTAATTATGCAAGAATCATTGAAAAGAAAGTTTGAGCCCTCGTCTTCTTCAAGTAATACATCTAAGAAAATTGATTTGGAAGACCTTCCATCAGATTACGTTCATGTTTTTCGGGTATGAATTAAAAGTGTATGTTTCATCTAGTTTCTAATTTAGATTCTTTCTACTTACTCGTTTCCAATTACACCATAGTTCCGTGTTTTATTATGTTCCTCGCCTCGACCCGACCCGACCCCGAATAACGACCGACCCGAAAAATTTTGTAAACCGAAAAATTGGGACCCCCATCGACAAAAAATCCTGGGTCCGCCACTGATCCCTAACCTAACGGAAAAAAATAGACGGCATTAGAAAAAAGTACTAAAAATGCAAATTTTTTGAAACTGAGGTAGCCATTTGCACAAAATAAAGAATATGTATTAAAGTTGCGTAGTTGACCAAAACCACAGGGTAATAAAATGACACTTAACTCTATGGTTTATGAGTATAGAAGACAAAATAATTGAGTTATAACTGAAATAATCTAAGGGGGGTGTGGGTGGTCCAATTTCCATCACTCACCATATCAAATGGTGATGTGTTGTGCTACTTGACCTCACCACATTTTATCACTAGTGATGAAATTTAGTGGGGATGATGATAGTATGAAGGATATAGATATATATATATATATAGAGAGTGAGTGAGAGAGGGGGGGGGAGGGGAAATAGGTGAAATCTCCATCACTAAATCCCCATAACTTGTGATCACCATCACGTTTATTCATCCATCGCCCGTGATGAAAGGGGTGGCGGCGGTGTTCGTGAGCCCATCACTCGTGATGGGGTGGCCATCACTGACCACCCCGTCCCCCTAATCGAATGAGGAACCGGTTTCTCTAAACCGTATCTATACTTTTGAGAATGGGACGTGGAGGTAAGTTAGAGATATATTAATTTTAGAGAAACGGATGTGAATTCCAATGACGAATTTAGAAGTAAATTTGAGAGGTAGTATAGATTTTTTTTTTCTAGAAGTAGCAAATGCAAAAGGCGAAGAACAAAAACACATTTTTGCATTAAAAATAAACTTTCCAAAATAGTTGAGGGTAGCATGGATTACTCACGGTAAACGCTCTAAAAGTTGAAAAATACCAACAAGGCAACAATTTTAATTATAAAGAGTTGATTAAGAAAGAAAAATGAAATGATGAATAAACTTGGAAAACACGTTGTACTCATTGTCGTATCAAAACAAGACTTTTCTC